>NC_085140.1:453166947-453250396 GCF_024139115.2 Armigeres subalbatus
GCGTCAGTAGGCCATGACTTACAACACGTTTGCAAAGCAACCAGTTTTGCCCTGATTAGTTACGGACGACACGTAAGTACTATTTTGTCCCCGACGAACACCTAATGTATTCGGCTGATCTTTTTCCGATGACACGAGGCCTCACATTTGGCGATCCTTGCCGGGTATAATTTGGATTTTACGTTAATTTTTCGATACACCTGATAACCTTGCTGTTTATCAAATTAATAAACTCCGCATCGGAAAAGGATGGTGGTGCTCGCAAAAGTGCGCAGTGCGTGTGAAAAATCGCTAAAATATTTTGAACGCGATTTGTGCTCGTAAAAGTGCTCAGTGCGTATCCAAATCGCTTAAACATTTTGAGCGCGAGTGAAACTCGCAATAGTGCTCAATGCATAGTAAAAATTGCTGAAAAATTTTGAGCACGAGTGCTGCTCACAAAAGTGCTCAGTGGGTATTAAATAGCTGAAATATTTTGAGCGCGAGAAGTGCTCTGTACGTATTAGAACCAGTAAAACAGAAAGTATCAACTTAAATTCAAATGAATCCTCTGGGGTTGAACGCTTATCAGCCGAGATGCTCATAGCTGTCCCTAGGATATCCGCTCAACTACTGCATCGTTTATTTCGTAATATCTGGGACACCGCAACTTTCCTTGTCGACTGGATGCAGAGTATCTTAGTAAAGATGCAAAAAAAGGTGGCCTAACTGTATGCGAAGCATTAGGTTTCTATATACCTTTCTCAAAGTTCAGCGCAAAATTAAACCTAGCCAGGATGTTCATAATGGATCAATCGCCGCGAAATTTCTGGTGGGAATTCTTATCGATTTGTTTTCGGCGAAAAATGACAAAACAAAACTTTGCCAGACTGTCCAGACGTTTCGGTCGATTTACTGGCCTTCGACCATCTTCTGCGGACAAATCTTCCAGTCAGTAGGCCATGACTCGCCATACGCGACCGCGCCAACGAGGCATAATTTGAACTGTGCGTCAGTAGGCCATGACACACACCGGACAATCAGTGGAGAATGTTGAAAGCTTCCAATATCTTGGTAACAAAATGGCGTCAGATGGCGGTACCAAGATCGACATAAACGCACGGATCAAGAAAGCTTTGCTAATTTTAGAAATATCTGGGAAAACAGGCAGATAAGTGAACGCACCAAACTAAGAATTTTCAACTCTAACGTGAAATCTGTGCTGTTATACGCCAGCGAAACATGGTGTGTATCAGTGGAGAACACCCAACGGATGCAGGTGTTCATCTACAGATGCCTGCGTTATATAATTCGGGCCTGGTGGCCTCACAACTGGATCTCAAACAACGAGCTCCATCATCGTTGTCACCAGAGGCCGAAAGCAACAGAAATTCGGAATCGGAAGTGGGGCTGGGTCGACTACGTAGGGGCGGAAACAAAATCTGTCAACAAGCATTAGACTGGAACCCAGCGGGAGATTGCAGCAGAGGCAGACCCAGAGGCTCATGGCGGCGAAGCCTCAATAAAGAAATAAAAGAAGTCGACCGAAATCTAACCTGGCAACAGGTTAAAGCGAAAGCTGAACATCGCTCAGGATGGAGATCTTTCAAGTCGGCCCTTTGCAACACCGGAGGTGTACAGGACCCATAAGTGAACCGGTGCCAGCGAAAGTGGTACATAAACCATTTTTGTCGATTTTGTGTTTTTTACACCAACGGCTTCTGTTAGCAAAGATCTAGTAAGGCAATAACGAAAAGGTGATTTTTGTCAACTTAATCTGGAGATATGCACTTTTTAATTTCTGGTATATATCACAATGTCAATTTCGTTGCCAGGAAAAGTGGTACATGTACAGTTCTACCCACTAAAATCAGCTTATTGAA
Source organism: Armigeres subalbatus (assembly GCF_024139115.2). NCBI lineage: Eukaryota > Metazoa > Arthropoda > Insecta > Diptera > Culicidae > Armigeres > Armigeres subalbatus. The sequence goes on from NC_085140.1 coordinate 453,168,810, forward strand.
AAGAAAATTTGATAACGTAGATGTTTTCGCTACAGATTTTAACCCTATTTTGAATTTCAAGATAATTTACTGCAGTTTAAAATAATTTTATAAATGCACATGTACCACTTTTACTGGCAACGATTTTCGGTTTCTGTTCCATTTTGTTCCAATTAATAGTGGTACATGTACATTTTGTTCCAACAAACTTGAAATTTGTCAAGAAACTTTGCGTATTTCTCATTGCTACCTTAGACACATCAGTCATAACACGTTGGTGCAGTTGAGTTGCAGAAAATTGCAAATTTGAATTTAATTTTCTCCACTCCCTAACAGCAACAAAACCGTAATCTGAATATTGAGAGAAAATTTCACCTGACAATTACTAGCGCCAGGATATTTCCATCTCCTGCTGCGAATTAATGAGCTGTTCTTCAGTCAACAGTCAAGCTAACTTGTAGTGTTCTCCATTCAGCTCTCACGCGACAGAGAGAGACAGTCGTAACCTTGGTTTACTCTTTTTTTAACCTTTCGTTTATTTTGGATGCTCAATTGCCGTGAAGCGTTCCGGAGCCGAGATCAAGCTTAATATTACATTTCTCGATTCTTTTACATAGTGTTAGTTTTGGGGAACCGAAAGACCGCGGTTTGGTCGAGGTTAGGGAATACAATAATGGCAGCCCTTACTTTGTACCGTTGAATGCACAAAAACGATCCATAAACAAATGAAAAACGATCCGTAAATAACATCTTAATGCTCCATAAAACGCGTCCATAAATCCATAAAATAGTTCGGGAGTATCCATAAAGAATAATTTCAAGAACCATAACTAAGCTAAAATATAGCAAATAATTGGAAAATATGTACCGATAAACATCATCAAAAAAAAACTATATCATTCTACAACAAAACAACAATATCATTATTATCATCACGATAAGAATTGCGCAAATTTGTATTTTTATGGATCAAAATATAGTTTTTATGGATCATTTTTTAAACATTCATGGGTCATTTGTCATACGTTCATGGGAAAATAGCAAGAATGATATTGTTTTTCTTGATCATGTTTAACGGTACATATTTTCCAATTATTTGCTATATTTTAGCTTAGTTATGGTTCTTAAAATTATTCTTTATGGATACTCCTGAACTATTTTATGGATTTATGGTAGCGTTTTACGAAACAATCAGGTGTTATGTATAGATCGTTTTTCTTCTTTTTTTATGGATCATTCTTTATTATTTTTCTTTACATGCAAAAGTATGTTTTGCCTACAATAATACAGTGGGAAAGAAAGGGAATTTAGGGTGCTTAAGTAATTACGATGACTTTTTGAAATTGTAACCGAGAAAATAACGGCCCGTTGCAGCAGTGCCCCATCGTAATACACCCAGATTTTTTACACAGTTTAGTTTTAGTCGTTTAAGCCCTTCAGCGTCAATGAAACAATGAGTTAACCCCACGAAAAAATTCACAAAAAATCGAAGAAAATTCGGGTGGTATTTAAAAAGCTGTGAAAGTTCAGGTTAACCGAGAAATTAATGAATTCCAACCTCGTAAAAAAAACCTGGGTGTACATACAGGACAGCTTTTTGTTATGAAATTAATTTAATGTTGATGAGTTTAGCTCAAGATGCAATTTAGGCGTTCCGTTCCAGTTTTTGTTTTTTGCAGCAGTGAAATCGTACAACTTGATTTTTTATTTAAAAAAGGAATTGCAACTGTATAACGAACAGACACCAGCCAACCCCTCAACTATAAAAAGAACCATCACAAGTACCGCGGTTCTGGCACATAGAGGGAGCAAAACCAGTCTAGAATCTGTGCACCGAAATCGGCAGAATCCATAGCTCCAAAGATAAAGCCAGTTAACTCAGGAAACATCACCGACGTTGCACCTAGGCAGCGAGAGGGGCCTGATAAAGAGCGTACAGGATTTCCGAATCGTCCTCTCCAATGTATCCAGCCAAATCGGACGCGACGTGAGTAATCAGTCGATATAAAAGATATTTTAGTTACTAGATAAAGATTGTCGCTGTCGTCGCTGTCCGGAACATCCTTTGCTGGCGAGGATAGGGGAGCTAAATGTCAAAGAAGGAAAATCTATACGATTTGACAGGTATGTACCACACATGTTCCGGACAGCAGAGCAAAGGGAACCGAAGCGACAATCTTTATCTAGTAACTAAAATATCTTTTGTCGATATGGATTGGATTTTCTTAACTTTATTTTTGTTGTTCATTAGGGCTATCATTAGTTTCAGAATTATTTTGAAAGTTTACTCAACATTAGACGTGTTTCGATCCACCAATCTCTAGTTTCTAGTTTAAGTTTCTTGTCCGGTCTGGTCAATTTCAAAACTTCACCGCACTTGATTGACAAAATTGAGCGATAGCAGATCTTCATAGTATTGTTTTACTGCGCGCCCAGCCAGCACTTGGTTCACCTACATTGTGAGTGTCTCGCCCCTTCGCAATCTTATCGCGGTTTGGTGGTTGGCACGAAAATAGCGCCCCACTAGGCCGCTTATTGTTTTATTTTTTTTATGTTTCTTTTTACCTACCAGCAGCGATCGAGGGCTCAAGATATGTGACGCAACGTGAACACTTTTCGTCAATTAAAATGATATCAATATCAATTTTGACACGGCTTGTATCGTACAATCCAATACAGTATGCACTCGTGCCAAGGCGATTGATGAAGAGATCAAAGCTTGTTTCTGTAAAAAGTAGTCTTATTAATAAATAATAGTTCTTTTTTAGGCTTCCGTTTTCGTAGGTTGACAAAATGTGTTGATTAATAAATAATAAATTGATTTATATTCAAATAAAATTAAAACATATACATATTACAGAAAAATATATTTCCTAGAAGTCGAACAATCTTTTTGGCACAAATTGTAGCGTGAGAGCGCGTTTCCTCGGCCTCATAGTCTTGTGTTGTTGTTTTGTAAACATGATTGCTACGAGAGTCAATCACGACAACGAATCGAAGGTCTACGCTTTACTGACCGGCCGGCAACGAACAATGACGCCGCTTCGAGGCAAGCATGTTTACTAAACATTCGGCCATCCATATTCAAAAGCATCCGATTTTGACGTAGCATGGGAATCCCACACATCCCCTTGCGCGTGTGACTGATGGGTATATTTCTGGCTGTATTGTGCATGCAGTCTTTTTCAGCCGGCAATTTTTGGCTGAATTCAACCAAAGTACGGAGTATAAATACGCCATACTCATTTAAACATTCCTTTGTCAAACAAGAAAACACATATACGAAACCGGTCAGCATTCTGCGAACCTCGTCGACGCTTGGTTGAAAAACCCCCCAATCAACAAAATTGTTCGCACAGGTCAAGGAGCATCAGCGAAGCGAACCGAAAGGAAAGAGTGAAAAGAAAATATTTAAATCCAAGCAAGCGTTTTAATTTTTTCAGACGGATGTAAACAAAACCACAAAGTAGGTATGTAATATGCGCAATGCGTAATAGGCCTATCATCGCCGCTATTCAAACTGATGGCACCAGCCCACGAATCACTTAACTAGTGGCATGCGTGCAGAGGCCCTCTCTAGCTTAGTTGGCCTAGCACCTAATGGAGTGAATTAAGTTGTTTTTAGATTCAATTTGGTTTGAAGCTTTTCAAGTAGAATATTTAGGATGCGTATTCCGTTTATTCTCACTAATTAACTTTCATGTTTATTACATTAGAGTGCAGTCACGTTCAGCAATGGGCTAAGTATAATGGTACATAATGAGCTATTCCTTACTCGATGCTGGAAGGACCATCAGAATAGTTAGATGAAGTAATACAGAACACGTAGAGTTACACAAAACATTGCGGCAAAAATTAATAAAGCTACAAGTCCACTTCTTTTGTTTGATATCATGCGTGCTTACTACTCTTTTATTCATTTTTGATAAGATATATAAACAAAGGAGTCATGAAATGAAGAACCGGAACTGTTACCCTATATCGAACTCGTCTGTCTCGCTTGAGTAATTTGTCCCCACAATTTCGCTACTGCGTTACGCTACTAAATGACAAATGCAGACAACTGTAAGGCAACAATATTTTCCAGCACGCTCTAAATAATTTCTGGTCTCCATTGATCGCGAGCACAAGTTTTACTTTTGCTGAACCAGTATCGTGTCGTCGTCGTCGTCACAGTAACGCAATTGCCACGGTCTTGAAGTCGGTTTGATTGATGAGCAAAGTAGGAAAGAAGTTGATACTTCTTCAATGAAGTTATGCTAGCGACAACATTGTTGCGATCATAATGATGATATATATAATTATGGCTTACCGTAAGTAATAGAATGAGACATAGTGATCATTTTTTCGAATTTGTTTTTCAATGTATTTTTCAGAACCTTTCGGGCCTAAACAACTAATGCTTTCCGCGTTGAATTTGAATGGGAACAGTTTTGCATGTTTACTGATCATTAACGATGAACTCTATTTTTTAAGGTGAAACTGTCCGGAATCCAAATGATTTTCACCTCGCATTTTAGGGGCACCAATCTCAACTAAGAAGCAACGAATAACTGCCCTCTTCTGCGTCGCAGCAAACGCAGAATAAAAAAAATGACAGCTGTTCGTTGCTTCATTATTGGAAGCAGTGCCTTTCTTCGCCCTTAACCATTAAAGCTCACTTTCAAAATATTTCCGCTCAAAAAAATTGAGCCCTTACAAAAGTGATAAACATAAAAATATAAACAACCTTGTAGAATATACCAACTCTCTATTTTCTAACTGTAGATTTCAAACAACCTTTTTTTAACCAATTTTTTGGACCACCTAGCTGAATTTTGGATTTACATTACACACAACTAAATAAAGCATGCAATATTTATATTTTATTGCAAAAAGAAACTATCTATAAGGTATCTCCTACATTTGTTTCTTATAAAATATAGCAATTATTAAGAAAACTTTCACGCATTTACCCATTCCGGCTGGATTAGATCAAAATCAAGACGACATTGTAAAATTGAAGTCAACTTTCAAAAGCTCAGTACAATCAAAGGTAATTGCCTATTTCCGGGGATTAAACCACCCGACTTGGACGTTAATTTACAATGTTATGAAAACTCATATGTGAATATGTACGTTATGTGGAAGATATTGATTTGGAAAATGTATTGGAGGTAACCACTTTCCCTTCGATGGGACTCGAACCCATGACCCTACAGTACGCTAGACTGGTGCTTTAACCAACTAAGCTACGAAGGACCTCCGTCGGCCTTCGCAACCTAGCGGCTACTGAACGAGCTCGAGATTCCCAATACTCACGCTCCTCTAATGTGGACGTGTACAATACACATGTGGAAGTATTGGCTTGATAAATGGATTGCGAGTGATTTGACTATGCGTCCAATTTGGGAATCTCGAGCTCGTTCAGTAGCCGCTAGGTTGCGAAGGCCGACGGAGGTCCTTCGTAGCTTAGTTGGTTAAAGCACCAGTCTAGCGTACTGTAGGGTCATGGGTTCGAGTCCCATCGAAGGGAAAGTGGTTACCTCCAATACATTTTCCAAATCAATATCTTCCACATAACGTACATATTCACATAGGAGTTTTCATAACATTGTAAATTTCAAAAGCTGTTAGTTTATTTGTACGGCTTTGGGACAGTTCGTCGAATGACATTTCGTCGAATGACGTTTAGTCGAATGACATTTAGTCGAAAGGACATTTCGTCGAAGAGACATTTAGTCGAATGGACATTTAGTCGAATGGAAATTTAGTCAAATGGACATTTAGTCGAATGGACATTTGGTCGAATGGACATTTAGTCGAAAAAACATTTAGACATTTTTGGTTAAATTTTAATAAATAATCCTCAAGATACATGAATAAACTGGTTAGAGGAATTCAGTGGACATGAGGAAGTTCAATCAGCAGCGGAAGAAACGAATACAGAAGCCAATGAGGATTTTTCACCTGAGATAACAGAAATTTCTGGCGACCGTGGTGGATAATAGAAAAATTGAAATCCTACAGAAATAGTAAAATATTAGGTACTGATAGTGAAATACCCTCTATTCTATATTTCGGCACATGGTCAATAACCAATGCTCAATGTTCCCAGAGTCGAATCTAGCAAGACAAAAATGTTTGCGCCAAAACTATTAGTTTTAGATATATAGTGTCTTTGGGGAAAAAATCATATTTTTTGACGATTTTTTTCCATGTAGTAAAATTAGGGTGGTCCTTATATTTCAGAAGTTCATAATATCAACTGTGCAATGTTACAGATCTGTGCAATGTTCCACAAGGTTGTAGAGCAATTAATTTTGAGCATCTTTGCCGAAGAAACCATTTTTCTATCACTTATGGTTCACAAGCTATGAGCTTTTTCAATAAATACCTTAGGGCGGTCCCTAAAAATCGGTATTCTTCAAAAGATGTGCCTCTGAAAGTTCTAAATGTGACCCATACAAAGTATCCCTAAAAAATCATTACATAAAAACATATTAAAAAAAAAAAGGTTTTCGTAATGAAATAAACGTTAGATCGATCAAAGTAGGCTGAACTAGAGAGCGCATTTTCTCGGTTCACCTGGTGCTAGGATAGTAATGACGCTATGTGTTTAAATTCATACTGAATTTTTACATACTCGTTGAGACTGCCATGTCTTTTGTATGCCATGCTAAACATCAAACAGAAAATCAGGCTAATATGCATATTAATGGTAGTAGCCTGGTTTTCTGTTGGATATGTAGCGTTAAAAGTACGTCACTTTTGAAGTACAGCCTTCGTTACAAGCCTACCTTGTTTTGATTACATTTTTTCGGTATCGCCAGTGGGAGGACGCGAAGATGACCAGTGGTTAGCTACTGAAATGCTTTTATTACTATTACGTTGAAAGCAAATCTTCATCAGGTGGAAAAATCTCAGTGGTTTGCATTTAAGTTCGAAATGTGGCATGGAAGGCAAGTAATAGAAAAAAAAAATTTCTTGGATGCAACAAACTTGGCTAAGTAGGTACACCAGGAGAAATTCCGGAACAGAAAACCTTGAAACGGCGCAAATCTTTATCAAGCACGAGATCAAAGTTGTAAAAAAGGTGTGGGTAGGGGTTGAAATTTTTTTTTTTGGCATTATGTAATTTGTAAATGAACCATGGAGTGTACCGCTCATAAAAAATCTAGTCTTCCGCTCAGGTTTGGTCGCAACGGAAAATACGCGCCAGATAGTCGCCTAAGAAAAACATAGCTCCAGATAAAAAAAGTGCTTCGATATTTTTTAAAATGTGGCCGCCACGTGGTGCATCCTAGCGGTGAACGCTTGGATAGCACGTGCTATTTGTACTGCGGAGAAATTTGTCACATCTATGAGAGCTTTGGAAAATTATCACGAAAGTTGTCAGTTTGTTGTAAGACACAATAACGTCAAAAAAACCATACGCTCTGTCGACCAGCCTACTTTAATCGATCTAACGTTTATTTCCTTGCGAAAACCGTTTTTTTTAAATATTTTTTTATATATTGATTTTTGAGGGATACTTTGTATGGACCACATTTAGAATTTTCAAAGGCACACCTTTTTAAATTAATGATTTCGTGTGTGTTACTTCTACGTGAAGTTAAACGATTTACAATGATATGGAAATGCTAATATCATCTTCCAAACTTGGACGTACATGTTCATGATAGCATTAGAGGCGAAAGTATAGAATTGATAGTTCCGTTAGGATACGGCAGGCATGAAGAATGTTTTTATAGAAGTCGGTTTGAAAGCGAGCGGAGGGCAATATTTGTGATGGCACATATCGCACGACCTTCCTTCTGCCAAGCTCCCGTATGAAGGGGGAGGGAAGAATATCAGTGTGGAAGCTGATATATCTCCACTGGCAAAAGGAAGGTGGTTTGACTTGCTCATATGCCATCGCGTGCGGAAGGATTTGCTATCGATGAGTACTGTCTCCAAATTTCTAATATGACATCAGCATTTAGTCGAATAGGATTTTTATTGCACAGTTCTGTTTTCTCATTGCGTCCGTCTCGTCGTAACCAACTTGGCTGCCTCGGAGAGAACAAAGCAGAGAAAGGCACTGCTGCTGTACCGTCGAGCAATAACAGCTGAATTGATGGATGCCCCACCAAGGGTAGTACACTAAATTAATGATTTCGTGTGTGTTACTTCTACGTGAAGTTAAACGATTTACAATGATATGGAAATGCTAATATCATCTTCCAAACTTGGACGTACATGTTCATGATAGCATTAGAGGCGAAAGTATAGAATTGATAGTTCCGTTAGGATACGGCAGGCATGAAGAATGTTTTTATAGAAGTCGGTTTGAAAGCGAGCGGAGGGCAATATTTGTGATGGCACATATCGCACGACCTTCCTTCTGCCAAGCTCCCGTATGAAGGGGGAAGGAAGAATATCAGTGTGGAAGCTGATATATCTCCACTGGCAAAAGGAAGGTGGTTTGACTTGCTCATATGCCATCGCGTGCGGAAGGATTTGCTATCGACGAGTACTGTCTCCAAATTTCTAATATGACATCAGCATTTAGTCGAATAGGATTTTTATTGCACAGTTCTGTTTTCTCATTGCGTCCGTGTAAATCGTTTAACTTCACGTAGAAGTAACACACACGAAATCATTAATTTAGTGTACTACCCTTGGTGGGGGCATCCATCAATTCAGCTGTTATTGGTCGACAGTACAGCAGCAGTGCCTTTCTCTGCTTTGTTCTCTCCGAGGCAGCCAAGTTGGTTGCGACGAGACGGACGCAATGAGAAAACAGAACTGTGCAATAAAAATCCTATTCGACTAAATTCTGATGTCATATTAGAAATTTGGAGACAGTACTCGTCGATAGCAAATCCTTCCGCACGCGATGGCATATGAGCAAGTCAAACCACCTTCCTTTTGCCAGTGGAGATATATCAGCTTCCACACTGATATTCTTCTCTCCTTCATACGGGAGCTTGCCAGAAGGAAGGTCGTGTGATATGTGCCATCACAACTATTGCCCTCCGCTCGCTTTCAAACCGACTTCTATTAAACATTCTTCATGCCTGCCGTATCCTAACGGAACTATCAATTCTATACTTTCGCCTCTAATGCTATCATGAACATGTACGTCCAAGTTTGGAAGATGATATTAGCATTTCCATATCATTGTAAATCGTTTAACTTCACGTAGAAGTAACACACACGAAATCATTAATTTAGTGTACTACCCTTGGTGGGGGCATCCATCAATTCAGCTGTTATTGGTCGACGGTACAGCAGCAGTGCCTTTCTCTGCTTTGTTCTCTCCGAGGCAGCCAAGTTGGTTGCGACGAGACGGACGCAATGAGAAAACAGAACTGTGCAATAAAAATCCTATTCGACTAAATGCTGATGTCATATTAGAAATTTGGAGACAGTACTCATCGATAGCAAATCCTTCCGCACGCGATGGCATATGAGCAAGTCAAACCACCTTCCTTTTGCCAGTGTAGATATCAGCTTCCACACTAATATCCTTTCCCCCTCCCTTCATACGAAAGTTTGGCAGAAGGAAGGTCGGAAGGTGCGATATTGCGATATGTGCCATCACAAATATTGCCCTCCGCTCGCTTTCAAACCGACTTCTATAAAAACATTCTTCATGCCTGCCGTATCCTAACGGAACTATCAATTCTATACTTTCGCCTCTAATGCTATCATGAACATGTACGTCCAAGTTTGGAAGATGATATTAGCATTTCCATATCATTGCACATCTTGTTGTTGAAGACCCATGGCCTTTTATCGTTTATTTATCAAGTTATAGCCGTTTTTCGATTAAAAACATATTATTTCAAAATGGATTAAAACGCTTTAAACAAAAAACGCTCTCTCAGTTTTCCCACCATAAACGCAGTGCGAGCTTTCGAATAGAACCAATAGATTGAAAATCGGTTTGCTCTATTTTGAAATATCCGCATATGAAAAAAACATGTTTTTCATGCAAACACTCGAATAACTTTTTATAAGAGATAGATCCATGGTTCTTTAACAAAAATGTGCGTCTTCAAAAGTCCCAAAAGTGCTCGGAACAAAGTTTATGCGAGAAATGAATGTATAAAAAGTTATGTAAAGAATACCGATTTTTAGGGACCGCCCTAACGTATTTATTGAAAAAGCTCATAACTTGTGAACCATAAGTGATAGAAAAATGGTTTCTTCGGCAAAGTTGCTCAAAATTAATTGCTCTACAACTTTGTGGAACATTGCACAGATCTTTACCGAAAAATTAAAAAGTTGATATTATAAACTTCTGAAATATAGGGACCACCCTAATTTCACTACATGGGAAAAATCGTCAAAAAATATTAATTTTTTTCCCAAAGACACTATATATCTAAAACTAATAGTTTTGGCGCAAACATTTTTGTCTTGCTAGATTCGACTCTGGGACCATTGTGCAATGATATCAATGTTATTTTGCCAATACTTCATCGCAGTCGGCTTTGGAACATTTCGTTGATTGACATTTGGTTGAATGGAAATGGTTTTCTTTCACTCAATATTTATACAATAATTAGTTCAGTATAAAATGGTCTTTCAACCATAATTCGTTAGTTATTGGCCGAAAACTTAATTTCGACCAAATGATCATATGACCTAATCTGCCATCATACGCATATTCGTCCCATGTTTGCTGTAATTTCCGATGTACATGGGACAGTTATGCGTGTAACGGTAGTAATGTCTATTCACCGTCATGTCTAATGGCGAAACATCATTCGACTACATTTCTTTTGACCAGTAGGTATAGATTTAATGTAGTCGGTTAGAGCGATTCGTGGAAGTCAATATCCAGTCGGGAATAACCTCGAAATCTTCACCGTTTTCATATTATTTATTTATTCTTTTTATGAATAAGATCAAATGTACGAAGATTCTTCTTTCTAAAATCTGATTTCGACTAAATGTCAATTCGACAAAAGGTCCATTCGACGTAGTGTCCTTTCGACCAAACGTCATTCGACCAAATGTCATACGTCTCTACTGGATTAAAAATTTATTTTCGACTAAATGTCCCTTCGACCAAATGTCCATTCGACGTAATGTCCTTTCGACCAAATGTCATTCGACGAAATGTCTTTCGACGAAATGGTATAGATTCATTTGTACATATATTTAAAACATGTGAATGATGTTGTTGACTTATTAAAACCTAATTGAAGCAGTTTCATATCTCGAGCAAAACATTGTAAGTTTATAAAAAGTATTCTGAGAGTTGTCCAAAAAGGTTAATTTGTTATTGACCGAAAATATTTTCGACATATCTTCTTTTAAAGTTCTAGATCTCTTAAACTTTTGTTTTTACCAACCATTTATTTCCCTAGTATCAAACTATTCATAAATTGCTGTTCATACCGCATTTATAAATTACCGCTCATTGATGTAAGCCCTAGGAAAAAGTCTAATAAACCAACATGTAACTGTTTTCATTATTTCCATACGAAAATAGTTAAGAAAGCGCCATGACAAGAACCAATCTTTGCCAGAGCTCTCCGTCCGTGCTGCTTGCCAATGCTACAGAGCTCCGCGCTCTACGAATATGACAGGGTAGGATTGACCAGGTGCATACATCACGGCCAAGGGCCGTACGTTTGTTTTGCTCTGATGACGTTCCACTAAACATACCACTAAACACTTTATTTCCCCAGTTAATCGTAATAGCGAGAAAACAAATCATTTAATTTCCGCCTTTGGACTATTCAATTTTATTTAAGACTCGCCGCGACGGCAACAACTGTGCCGTGTGATACAAGCCGAACTAACTCGCCAGACGTAAACAACTTTTTCCTCTCGTTAACTCAGCTGTATACTGGACGCATTCGGCTTTTCCAACACACACTCGGTTATTGCTTCTCTGCAAACTTTCTGCTCTCTACTATCCACAACTGATGACTATTAGTGTATTGTTGTTTACGCCTGGCTGTATCTACAGCATATGACTCCCAAACAAACAATGTATGCTAAACAAGCTACACGGAAGAAAAAAAGTACCCAAAATTGAGTATTTTTAAACTTACTTTTGAGTTATTTTTTCTCTTCTCTTTCATCCACTCTTTCTTTTGTTGTCAAAAACAAAAGAGCCAAACAATCCAACGACGCCAGTTCAATACGGGAAGCCAATTTTGAGTTTTATTAACTGAGGTCGAAATTGAGTGAATTAAACTTACATTTGGGTAAATAAATTTTCCGTTGGGTACTTTTTTAACATGGGAGTAAAGGCAAACTACTTCGACCCTACTTACTCAATTTTGGCTTCCCGTACGGATGTTCGAGGTTGGGTGAACTAAACTCACTATTGGGTAGTTTACTTCTTCCGTGTAGTTTTTTAGCTGAAGAAGGCTGTTTTTGGTTAAAAAAGCACTCTATTAGCTTCCAATGTTTGTTGGGTCATCCAGTCTTCCTTTGGGTGATTCAAAATTCAACTTAACAATCTAAATTAATTTGATTCAAATACTGAACACGATCAATGTCAATTTTTAATTCTTAATAGTTCAATTGTTTTCTGTTACTTATAATCATCACTTTTGTTTTTTGCACATTTAGTTTAAGTTTTTTTAAATTTTCAGCTACTTGCTTAGCAATTTAATATCTTCCCTTATTTTTCTTATTTCCACCTTCTCATTTTTTCTCTAATGAACAGAACTGTGTCGTCAGCAAACAAATTAATGTCACAATGACGGATGGCTTTCTTCATGTCATTAATATATAAAATAAATAATCTTTTAAATCATTCGAAGTTTCAAATATGTTGAGTTCGTTCCATATGCTTGTAAAATATAGAACTGATTTCACTATATATGCGCTAGGATCAAGGATGTATGTTTATGATGTAAATACATTGCATATATCCATTTGATATCTGAGTGTATTCAGGGGAAGGGGGGGCAAAACGCCCTAGCTAAGCAAACACTGATTTATTGTCTTATTTGTAACGCTATTCATGGGTATTTTTACATTATGCAACAGTTAAACAAGATAGCTAGTTGATGCCATTCAAAAATTGCCAAAAATCTCAATCATATTGATAATATTCACATTTAAAAAAAGTGGTGATATTCTGTTGCCGGAAAACTCATGAGGCAAAACGCCTTTTAGCTGGCAACTACTAGGGAACAAAGTACCATGCGTCGGCGAATCAGCATTCTGGTATGGACAGTGCGTGGAGACGCAAGTACATTGTAGGTTGGCGCCACTAGGGCATTTTGCCTCGCCAAAATGTTAGATGTTTCTTCAAAATGTGGAAATTTTCGGTTTTTCCGACCTTCCCATACACTATTTTGAAACTTTTTTCGCCTAACCTACATAATTTTAGATCTAGTTTTGTTACGGCCATCTTAATGACGGTAAATATGACGGAAACCACAAAAGGCGTTTTGCATCGGGGGGCGTTTTGGGGCCTCTTCCCCTTGTAACGGTCGGCTAGTTTCGCCGTCCGAGTTGGTTGGAGTAACCACTTCGCTTAAGCGCCAAGCAAGCAAAAAGTTTCACCTGCATGCGAAGAGGCAAGATTTGTAATCCCGGCGAGACTCCTCAAGGCGAGTCCTTCAAAAAAAACAACCCAACCGGCGAATCGTACCACCTCACACTCTCCAAACTCAGATATTAGACGGGATAGTCAATGGGGAATCAAAATAACGCATGCAAAAGAAATTAAAAAACACTCGGTTATCGCTTTTCTCTCCTCGTTCAACAGTCGAGCGGGCGGCATAAAATGTATTTTTAGTTTCTAAAGAATCGCTTACGCTATAGGGTTCGGTTCTTCTTTACCGACCCTTCAAACTGTAAAAGAGTTCAATTCTCGGTTGTGGCAAGTCCCTTTTTTATTTATGCTACCTATGGGGAGCGACCCCAGTATTCTGATCCCCCTTGGGGCGGTACCAGTGGTCAAGGAAATTAATATTCTTCAGTACAAAAAATAGAGATCTCTGACCTGTTCGTGTTGCTTCGCTGAAGGATACCTGCTGCTCGATGCGATGCTGTCAGCGGTGGGTGTCTCGGCTTACTACACGTGCACACTAAGGTAGTTCGTTGGCGGGCCCGCTTCTTCCACTCGCGAGTACTGCTTCGAGGCCAACAATGGAGTGTGTGGCCGGCTATTGATGACCGACTAACACCCCGGAAGTAGTGGTCACTTCCGATGGCCCGTAGATGCGCTGGGGCCTGATCACTAACCCGCCGCGAGACCAGCTACAAGCGGACGAGTTTTCGGACCTTCCCAGAGGCCACGCGGCGTGCGTAACCCCCTACACCTACACGGACGAAACACCTTCGCTTGAAGGAAGTTTGATCTTTCAAGCGATAACAAACTCTATTCAAATTTCGGTCCCATACACTAGTTCAAGTAGCTTTGTTGTTGGATATTTACCTTGACCTCGAGCAGGTAAACTTACAGTTTCCGTAGGGTCGGAAACTATACTGAGCAATTTTTTTTATCTAGAGATGTTTAACATTAATAATTGTAACCACATTTAACATATAAAACTCACTAAACTAGCTCGATTTTTTGGCGCACTTGGGCCTTCTTATCACGTCCTCAACCACTTTAAGATATCTCGATAGCTATGAATACAATACATATTACATACAATTTATAAATTAAGTTTTGGACAATTGACTCACAAATTAACTTTCGATTGGCTAACACTTCAATTCGACTTCCACTTCTTCACAGGGACCTACGTCCGTTCACTTTGCCGATCGAATCGAGAAAGAGCGATACTCGGGCTAAAAGTAGATGACCTTCACCTTGGCCATTGCGTAACCGCGAGATTCCCACACATACATCTACTTCAAAATTTCGCAAATCATCTTTTATCTCTAGTACATTGGCCATACTGTCCAATTCTGGAGCGGAGCGATGTGATCTGCTTCGCGATCCGTTAAAAATGGATGCTTCCAATTCTCGCCACCCATAGCGCTGCGATCGATTAAAATTCGTAAATTCAAATCTTACCCCTATTTACAAGTGTTGGACTTTCGGCCTTCTCACCGAGAAGTGGAAAGTCCAACCAAGTTTTTTTTTTTTATTTAACTATTCAAATTCTTGTAACCTTGTTACACCCTATGCAGGGCTTGCTGTGCAGAAAATAACCTCAAGATGTGGTCCCGAGTAGAGGTAAACAACAAATTAATAACACAATAAAAACAAATTTAGCTATGACAACAGGTTTTGTTGTTTTAATGTTATTCACGAATAACATAAAATACCATGGCAGGAACAAATTGATTTATGATAGAAATTGTTTTTATTTATATCTTATTGTAGGCGCTTTGTTGTATGTGTCTGTGGAAATACAAAGCAAAAAGAAAAAGTTACTTTTTTGACTTTCTCAAAAATAATGGTCCGAAACCAACCTATTTCTTGCCCAAAATTCCCATCATTATTGTTGTTTGGAATCAATACAAATTGTTTTCCAATTTAAGTTTATTTTGTTTTCGAACTTTTTTAGAGATGATAATATATATGAATATATTTGTATAAGAATTTCAATTACTTCATTCCTAGCCGCTTATTTCTCAAGCGCAGATCACAAAAGCTGAAAAAACTAAGTAAATTCCTTATATTACGTTAGAATGTTTTTCGGTTTGTTGGTTTAAAACAACATTGCGCATTTAAGGGATAAGTGAAGTAATGTGAAAAAGATTTTTTTCATATTTCCGAAATTATTAACCGAAACAAATGTGCACCTACTTTCTTCCTTCTTCCTTCTTTCCTCTTCCTCTTCTTTGATTCTTTCTTCTTGTTTGTTTATTCTTCATTCAGAGATGATCTTGCCTCGTATTGCTTGTTAAATCTGTGTGGCTGACTGTCCGTGGATGCGTGAGCACGCAGCGGAGGTCTGACTATAAGGGAGAAAAGTCATGGCTTGCTGTTCGCCGTTTGACACGCTGATGGCATTTTACTCAAACCCCACATTTCCCTTCTTCTCTCATTAAAAACGCAAAAAAAGGTATGGAAGCACAAAGACTACAAGTTTTCTGTGAATTTTTATAAATAACATACAAACTATATCAATATATTGCCGCAAAACTCTATAACGAAAGCATTTTTTGCTGTAATCTACCAGAATTTTGCCGATCAGCAGCTTACTTGTATTTAATAAATTAATTCCGTAAGCCCCGCCCCTTTGTGATCTGATATGGGTGTAAATAAAATGTGCACTCAACGATTAATGAAGAAGCGGAGCTAATGGAATTACTTCATTAGATATAAGAAAGCTGTTTTTCGGGCGCGCGCGAGCTTTTTCAATCGGGATTCAACAGACAACGGACCTTTCGAGAATGACAAATTCTAAGAATCCTATGAAATTTTCTCGATTCTGAATTTGGTAATGAGATGTTGTTTATTTAAGATGCGTATTGTTGCGAGGAATGACAACAGAAATTTGACTCAAGACGAAGTTTCTTCATATTACCAAACATTATCTTTCGGCATCTGTCTGTCCGAGCGACGTTCACCGATGGGTGGTTGCTGTAGACAGTTCCCACTGAGGTGGCGTCTTCATTGATTTTATACAAAAGACTATCCGAAATAAACTTTCTTCAAAGTGCAAAACTCAATCGTAAATAACAAATTTGATAGCGCGTCGGAGGGAGATGATGTAGTGAATTTGAATGGATGGAATCACCAACAGCAACCAAACTACCATGCCAAACCCATAAAATATTGGTCCTGAGAAGAACCAATTTTCTTTTCCCAATGTTCCTTTCCAACTAATTGACACCACCATTTGTAATAAATTTTCAGCGCGGGATCGCCACAGTGCTATTTTTATGGTCAACCTTTTTTTCATATGAAATTCTGGTTCGTCGAGGTTGAATGATCTGCAGCAACACATCGAGCACCACCACCAATGCGATAGATTTTCTTTGAAAATGTTATTAGCGCCTCCGTGATGCTGTGTCCGCTCCGCTGTGATCGCTTTGATGCGTCTGCTCTGCGTAAAATCTTGTTCAAACTGAGGATTAGATCCAAACCCGCAAGTGATTGATTTTTGATGTCTGTGCTAGTGATGTATGTACGTGATTGGTTAATTTACCTATTTCTAAACTTTCTATCAATTATCGATAATAAATAGTTAAAAATCAGTATTTTCAAATAAATACAAAGAAGCGTTGACTCATCCTTGATCGAATGGTCCAAAAAAATTCACTTGTCATAAGACGAGTTTATACCATCCCATTGAATTCCACCACTTAATTGTATCTTGGCAGATACGTATTTCGACCTCTACAGTCGAGTCAAGTACGAGACACTGAAGACGGCCTTACTGTTGAGGTCGAAATACGTATCTGCCAAGATACAATTAAGTGGTGGAATTCAATGGGATGGTATAAACTCGTCTTATGACAAGTGAAGACATTCCACTAAAAAGCTCAAAATAATTTTCTTACCAAAAAAATTGAAAATTCATCGAGAAACGGCTTAGATATTAAAGTTTAAGGTCTATCATGTTTTCGTGACGGTCCCCGATTTTCGCAATCGTAAAGTGTACCCCAATATAGAAAACACAGACGTAGTCCTACGTCAAAATGCAGTTGATTTGCATTTCATATTTAATGGATCTGCTCCATTCGATTTTACAAACCATTATCAAGGAACTTAATTAATAGGAGAGGAGGTTCGGTTGTGGGCAGTCTTGTAAAATGTCATCTGCATGTCATTTGACTAATTTGTTCATAACTTTCTTCAGAAGCAAAATTTACTGCATAATTTTAGATGTACGCATAACGCTTGAGTAGTGCTATATTTTTGTCCAAGGGTACATTGCTTTAAATATAACATATGAGGCTAGAGAGTGAAATTTCTCCAAAATGTCACGTGTCATTTGACATAATGTCATTTGAATGACATTTTGCCTCCCACGCCCCAGATTACATATTTACAGCAATATCTTGTTAGACAAAGTTGTAGCCACATTTAAGCTCTATAAGTTCGTCATACTTGATAGTTGATAGCTAACTACTGAAAAAAAAATCTGGGAAAATTATACAAACGAATGCAAATGACATTTTACAACACTGGTTGTGGGCACTGTTCGGTTATGGACACCCCTATCAATCTTTTGACAGATAAGAGATGCTGTCATTCTGACAACCGTCATTTGTTTGCTATAGTAGCATGATGTTTTGTGCTCAATATCAAACCGGATGGGCATCTCCGCTTTGAACTATACACAAATCAATTTTTTGAACAAGAATAACAACACGAAAGGCCGAAGGTCATTAGGCCGAATTCCATTAGGCTGAATGGCCATTACGCCGAACGATCATTAGGCCGAATGGCCATTAGGCCGAATGAGAACTGGGGAGTGAGAAGTGAGTAGTTCGAAGTGAGGAAAAAGTAGACCGGAAGAAGAAAAAAGGATAAAGGATGAAGAAGTAAGAAGGAAGAAAGAAGATGGAAGAAGGAAAACAGGAGGAAGAAAGAAGGAAGAAGGAAGAAGGAAGAAAGAAGAAGGAACAAAGAAGAAGGAAGAAGGGAGAAGGAAGAAAGAAGGAATAAGAATAAGAAGGAAGAAGGAAGAAAGAAGAAGAAAGAAGGAAGGAGGAAAGGGAAGAAGAAATAAAGAGGAAAGAAGGAAGAAAATGGAAGCAAGAAGGAAGAAAACGGAAACAAGAAAGAAGAAAAATAAGAAGATAGAAGGAAGGGGAGAGAAGAAAGATGGAAGAAAGTAGAAGGAAAACGGAAGAAGGAAAAAGGGAGAAGGAAGATGGAAAAAGGGAGAAAAAAGAAGGAAAAAGGAAAAAGGAAGAAGGAAGAAAGAAGAAAAAAGAAGGAAAAAGAAAGAAGGAAGACGGGAGAAACATGTAAGATAACGGAAGAAAAAAGAAAGAAGAAAGAAGAAGAAAGAAGGAAAAGAGAAGAAGAAAGAAGGAAAAGAGAAGAAGAAAGAAGGAAAAATGAAGAAGGAAGAAGGAGGAAGGAAGAAATAAGAAGAAAGATGGAAGAAGAAAGAAGGAGGAAAGAAGAAGAAAGAAGATAGATAAAAGAAGGAAGAAGGGGTAAGGTGGAGAAAGAACTAATTTTTCAATTTTTGCTAATTCGGTCTAATGGCCATTCGGCCTAATGACCGTTCGGCCTAATGACCATTCGGCCTAATGACCTTCACCCAAATGACCTTCGGCCTTATGGCCTGACACTCTAGTGATTATACACACACTTTTTGGATCAAAGCGTTAACCGATTTGCTGATTTTTTGTAATGAACGAGAAAAGCACTATTTCCGCTAGGGTGATTAATCAAAAAATTTTTGACTGTGATGCAAGTTAGTAAGTAAGTAAGTACTTCGTTTCAGTAAATTTAGTAAGTGATATTTTTGATAAATTAAGTACGCAAGTATGAAGATTAACATCACAAAGATCATAATCACTAGTGGAAACATGTTTTCATCTGAGCCAGAATTGCAATCAGGGAATATAGGGGGAATGATGGCTTTGGCAGGTTTTGTTCTATTATTGTCAGGAGGATTTTTTATGACTGATTATGCTCAAATTTGGCCTAAACATTCTTTGCATATCAAAGAATATAGTGGCCAATTTTCATAAAATTCGGTCGACAAAAACCCCCCTGCCAATAATAGAACAAAACCTGCCAAAGCCGTCTTTTCCCCTAGATCCAGCTCAACATTCGGTAATTATTGGTTGAAATGTGTTCGCCTTATTAATTTTCACTTAGGTAAAACAAGATGCTCATACTGGAAGTGCCAGTCGTGTGAATCGTAAAAAGGTTGTGCGAGGGCATTCAGCTCAGAGTTGTCTTACCTCATCTCAGATCAGAGCTATTCGGATAAATCAAATAAAAAAAATACAACTCTGGATTGAACCTGTGGAGTCTGGAACAAATTGGAGCAAAAAAAATATTCTGAAGTGAGATGGTCGGTGGTTAGAATCGATATCGAACTTAATTGAATTTGAAAAAAAAAATACTGGGTTGTTCAATGGCCGGAATCGTCAAAAGCAAATCTGGTGTGGCTCGGTCATTGATTTGCAGGATCCACTGTACTTGGATGGCGGGCTCTTCAAGGAAAGCTCTATGTTTTATTGTTTCTTCAATTAAACCTCTAGACATCTTGATAAGAAAATTATTTTGAGCTTTTTAGTGGAATGTCTTCACTTGTCATAAGACGAGTTAATACAGTCCCATTGAATTCCACCACTTAATTGTATCTTGACAGATACGTATTTCGACCTCAAAAGTAAGGCCGTCTTCAGTGTCTCGTAAGTCGAGTCAAGTACGAGACACTGAAGACGGCCTTACTTTTGAGGTCGAAATACGTATCTGTCAAGATACAATTAAGTGGTGGAATTCAATGGGACTGTATTAACTCGTCTTATGACAAGTGCTCTAGACATCATTAGTTTGCATGTAATTGGACCCTCAACTAATAAAATAAATAAAATTTCTTATACATAGCGTTATTTTTGAAGGCTGGTGCCATTGACGGGGGCCAACCTGGCCAACCGCACGCTACGGCACTGTATATTGATGTTTAGTTTCGAAAGCACACCCGTCTGCGCTGAATTCGTTATATACAAAAGTCCGAGTAAAAGAAAAGTTACACAGCATAAATCCCAAAGAAGCCATAAATTCTGAACAAAATGATGATAGACTGGGCGACGTATGTTGAGGTAGGTACATACATTAGTTTACCAAAAGGTGATATACAAATGAAACGATAAAATAAATGTCGCCACTATTCATGTCAGACAGACAGCAGCGATGACCCCGTCAAACATTGAAATATGAGTTTTTTCCTATACTTCCGACTCGTATCATCGTTGTCAATCTGTCAAGCAGTCAATTTGTCACGTTGCTCCACGCGCGATTCACTTTTTTTTAGAGCTTGGTCGTTCATAGCCTACTGCCATCCACGCTATCGACAATCAATCTCGGTGGAAGTGGTGACTGCTGTGTTTATTCAACCGCAGAACGAACAAAAAAATCTTATTCACTTCAAAAGATCCTCTTGATGTCAGACGGGAAAACCTCTTGAACGGGCTCATTCTCGCCCCCCTCCCCCTTATGGGCTCTGCCGAACCCTTCCGTAACGAGATACGCAATCCACTCTTTACCAGCTTCTACGATATTTCACGACAAAACGGCACACTCACATAAACCCATTCAGCGTGGTCAACTGTAAACATGCAGTGCACTACCAGTACTTATCTACATACAGCCCATTCAGTGTCTTCCCACACATTACAGGTTTCCGTTTGCCGGTGTCGCACCGCAGGCCGTGGCCGCCGGTCGGTGCACCTGAGCAGGGGCAGTCTTGATAGCATGTTTGTCAATAAAAGTGTCCAATGAGCAATATTTAAACATCAATTCGACAAGACAGGCATTGAATACATAATTCTGATTTTTTGGCTCGTTGTTCTCATTCAAGACAAACCGTTTTTGTTTGATATTCGTTTATTGCACGTGTACACCTTAACACAGAAATAGATATAATTGTGATGGAAGTTCAATGGAATGGTATTGACTCATCTTCCAGATCAGGGGATAGTTGTGGAGTTGGAGTGAATACGAAACACAATCGATCTTGGGAAAAAAATCAAGTAAACTTTTCTTTATGTTTGGTTTTAATTATTGTGATCTCGCTCTTTTAATACTGGAATATTTTAAAAATGATCTGCTTTAGTGTATCTTGTCTGATTTTAATAATTGTACGCTGCTAAAGATTGATACGGGAGTTTCAACTAAAAAGAGTTTATCGGATTGACAAACACACGCCGCTCTTGAACAGGTTGTTTCATACCCTACGCCATCGAGGGTTATCTTAATTACAATAAACGAGTGGAAAGGGTGATAGTCTACCGTATGTTGTTCATCGCATAACAAATTACTCGCGTCAAACATGGAATTACTTGTATCATTATGCAAATCCTCTTTTTCTTTTCTTGATTAACGAGACTTTCATTCCCAGACTGGTTTGCCTCATACGTCCGCACTGCCGTCTGTGTCATCGCTCATTTAATTTCTTTGCGCACTCGTTCCAGACATATACGAATATTCACGCCACTTGATAAAACGCTTATCGAAATTTATTGTTAGCCCAATCCGGATGGCAACGTCACGTTATTAATTGCCATAAGCTTACGTCTTAAATTTTAGCCCTCCCGCTTTGTCTCCGGTACAAACCCGATATGATTTACCATCCGCCATCAAATTCGCCACAGAATCCACCTCAGATAGCATCTTCGTCGCCTCTGGGATGACGAATTGGGGTTTATTTGAAGGCCCTAGCTCAATCTGCTTTTACATTCCCATCCATGATAAGCTATTTTAGGTGGGAAGCGTGTTCCAGCAAGTAACTGCCGGTTCTTCCCGAGCTAACCCAGATTCTTACGGAAAGGATAAACATAGGCGGACGGAACCTTCTGCAATGTCAAGACAATTTTAGCGTGATGTCGTTAATTATACGATCAAATAATCAAGATGCAAATCGGTGGCACGGTGGCCACTCGTAACTGTATTAAGTGAGTGTTGCACGCCCAACCCACCTTGCATACCCGGTTGCATGCTGGAATGGAATCGGTATTTAACCCCGTAACGACGCCCAAAAGATCCGATAGGTATAATAATCCGAGATATAAGAAGATGTGTTTGAAAAATAAAATATTTCAACGACAAAATTTAAAAAAAAACAAATTTCTTATTTCATACTTCGTCATAAGTGTCCGTTACAGGGTTTCGCACGCTGCATCTCTGGAACTAAACCGGCCTAGTAAGCAAGCGGTTCTATCAATTAGACATTGTGTATCTCCTCCACACAGCGCGCTGCCTTTCTTAATCAGTGCGTTTCGCTAATGTATGGCTGTTGCTCGAACGGCTGAACGTCACAACTGCCGCCGCCGGCGCAGGGTGACTATAATTAAGCCACAGCCAGCGGGCACATTAGACGAGTGGTTGTTTTGTTTTATACCTCATACATATACCCTTAGCGTCTGAGAATTAGCAGCGCACGTGACACGAGAAATACCTGCCATAGCGAAGCAAGTAGAGCGTTTTCAATGCAGTTTTGACTCTGTTTACGGTTTGATGAATATGCTGAGCATTTAAGTAAATTGTAGTTCTGATGATGAATGAGAGCGTCTTCTAAGCACACAAAGACATTTTTAAAGCGTTACATGCCATCACTTTTTTTTCAAATAATATGTAGGGTTACTGCTCCTGGTCTTTACCTCATAGCTCCGATATTCATCACTAATCAGGGCTCTGGGCTCAGGGCTTCAATCAATTTAGGTTTTGTCCTATTTCGGCGTACGTTTAATCCCGTTGTGCAGGAATATTGCGGGTCATCTCATTCAAAAATGTCGTAAGAGGTCTGCTCGAGTGTCGTACTAACTAGGATTCTAACTACTAATTCACTGTTCAAGTCTTCTAACCGTACTGCAACAAACTAGGTTGGAGCAGATTAACTAATTTTAAGGGAACTCTTCGCATAGACAAGCTAATCAATATAATATACCCAGGTCGGAGTTTGCACGGCAGCTGTCCTAATCTGGTTGTCCTTCTGATTGATACACCCAAAAAACAAATCGTACAATTTTTGTATAAACTCCTGGCGTATAAAATTCTGCAAGGTTTAATACAAAAAATGTAAGCTGTTTATACAGACAGATTGTGCCAGACGGATATACTCCGCGTTTGTATATGCCAAAATTTTATACAGTTTCTGTAAGGTTCTTAGGCAGAATTATATTAAGATCTGCCATCCGCTGGTTGGGTGTGGACGTTTCATAACCTTGCCCTTGGGCCAGCAATGCCGGGATAGTTTAGGGTCGACTATGACCACCACGTCGCCGATCTTTACTGGCTTCATGACATGTATCCTCCTGGGACCCTCCTTAGCCGTGCGGTAAGACGCGCGGCTACAAAGCAAGACCATGCTGAGGGTGGCTGGGTTCGACTCCTGGTGTCGGTCTAGGCAATTTTCGGATTGGAAATTGCCTCGACTTCCCTGGGCATAAAAGTATCATCGTGTTAGCCTCATGATATACGAATGCAAAAATGGTAACTTGGCTTAGAAACCTCGCAGTTAATAGGGTAAGACGGTATAATGCGCCCCACCTGGCCAAAACGCCCCCCTTTGATTTTTAGAAAACTATACTTAACTAAGGTTAAAATCCAGTTGGAACCTATAAATATTTGTAAAACCATCATACTATGTGAATTTGGAAGTATTTTTCTATTACGCAATGAAAATAATAGCAAAATACAAAATGTTACAGTTTTGATGTAACTTTTCATGTTTGTTTGCTCAATATTCTGGAGCGATTCTAGCATATTGTCCGGAAAACTTGTACTGGAACACTCAGTTGGGCAACAAAATAACTTTTCTCAGTGGTTAATATGATATGAAATTGCTTCCATCTTCAAAAATTTAACGATTTTCGAAAACATATTTCACTGGCCAAAACGCCCCAGTGTAGGCAGGACGGTATGCCCTTACCAACTGTACACAAGCGCAGCGAGCCTGCAGCAGTTGCTTCCAAATTGTATGGACAATATTGAAATGTAATTCACACCTGCTTTAATGGACTTATGTTGGTTTTTTAATGTCAAGCAAATAAGGATTTGTAACCTTTTTATTATGGGATAGATAAAATACTAATGAAGGGCTATGAAACGTGTTTGATTACGGTGGGGCGTATTGCCCAGGCACTTTTTGAAATCCAGTTTTTCACGACTTTTCAAAAAAGCTTTATTACGTGTTCTCAGTAATATTTTTATATGACTACTCACAGGTAATGCATTTGCGACTTGTTGAACTACCAAATAACACAAAGTTTGCATAAATTACGTTGAAAAGTAAAAAGTTTTCATAGGTATTGCCTTAGGGGGGGCATATTGTACCGTCTTACCCTAACTGTGGAAGTACTTAATGAACACTAAGCTGCGAGGCGGCTCTGTCCCAGTGTGGGGATGTAATGCCAATAATAAGAAGAAGAAGATGACATGTATCATTATGTTCGACGTGTGATCTCCGAACAGGAGCGGATTCATTGTGTACTGGTACGTGCGTCAGCGGTCGGGAGTTCATGGTATTCTCGACCTTGACCAATAGGTTTAATAGGCCTTAATCGTTGGTTTGTGTCGTTGGGCTTGGGCAATGAACGAATTGTCATCAAATTGTGGTTCATGACCTCTACCAGACGTTTCTAGTTGTTGCCCATGTGTGGCGACTCTGGAGGGATGAACTTCCCTGTTGTCTCGGAACCGCCGATTTCTATCATCAGATGTTGATTGCTTTTGCCGCATCCCTCAGTTCGCGGTTCGCGCTCAAGTCGTCAGACATGTGATCAGTATTTACCCCATCGTTTCAATACTCGGCAGCTCACGACAATGTTGATCGGCCTAAAATAGTCCACGCCCACGTGGGTAAAGGGGGAGAGAAAGCGTCAAGGCGCTCTAGTGGGACGTCGACCATAATTGGAGGTGAGATTCTTTTTTGAGAAGTATTTATTTGCCTGCAATGAGGATGAATGTTATCTTTTTTATGTAGGCGAATTTTATTTAAAAAAAAAGGAAAAAAATACATGCAATACGTATTGAATGTATACCATTCAACCGAAGTTTTTTTTCAAATTCATTTTCGGTACCACATTTGATAAATTATACCTTCTTAAGAATGACTTTTTCCAGAATGCTGTTTTGCGGAAATCCATTTGGCATTTTTCAAACAAGTGTAGTGTAGAATAGCTCCATCCTAAGTCCTAACCCTTTATTACACCTTGCAAGCACACTTTTTGATGAACCGATTATCCCTTCCTATCGCCTTATACCGGGTAAACGTGTTCAACCCTTTCAGGCCCAAGGGGTCATATACCCCAACAGAAAAATGGATGTATAAAATCACACGATGGATAAAAGTAAACACTGTTTTCGGCATAATTGTTTAAAATTAATTTCCCTATCAGGGAGAAATATCAAGAATGGGGAGTCAAGACCTTACTATAAGTATATTGGCAGCGGATTGTACTGTTTCAAAATATTTTTTTAGGACGTTTAGCTCAGGACTTGAAATCAACAGCTGTAAAAAAGCTTTTTCTAGTTACTATAAGTTTATTTGAGTGTTCAACCATGCTCATAGAAGGTAAGAAGAATTTCGCAAAGTAGTTCGATTCGGTTGAGTTCGGAACTTGAGATCTACAGCTGCAAGAACATATGTTTTGAGTACTCAAAGCATCAATATTCATTTTATTATATTCATTACACCTCCTGGGAGGTCAACGGATATCGTAAAATAGTTTTTTTTAAGAAGGCATTCTCTCCTCCATTCGCATTAAACCGAGCAGATGTGATCATTTAAAAAAAAACCTTATCGCCTTCTTTTACTCTATTACATGCGAACGTGTTCATTAGAAGAAGAAACTAACTACTTCCTTTGTCTTATACTGGGCAGATGTATTTATTTGAAAAAGACTCCCCATCCCCTAATACCGGGCGATACTAACATTTAAAGAAGGCATTATCGTACCCCTTGGCCATAAAGAAACATTGCTTCCTTTCATCCCCGAAAACAAATGAAAGAAGGCAATGCTTTCTTTGAATGAGCTTATCTGGCCGGTATAAGGCAAAGTGAGGAGATAATGCCTTCTTTTAAAAAACGCGTCTGTCCGGTATAAGACGAAAGGAGAAGATAATGCTTTAGGCCGCCTTTCAGACACGCCTAATGGCTCTCCAAACCACAAATTATTTTCCGACAGTCTTTCTTGCAAACCACAAACCATTTTCTGACAGTCTTCCAGACGCGTCTTGTGATTTTGAAAACCACTAGCCATATTCCGACGGTCTTCCAGACGCGCTTTGATATTTACAAATCACAAACCATTCTCCACAATTTAACCACTTGGATTCAACTCATCTTCAAATCAGCGACAGGATCCAAAAAAAGACTGGCAGGAGCGTCAAAATGTGTGGTCCAAAATGGCCGGAACGAAATGATATGACCGCGTCTCTCCGTGGATGCGTGTGCACGCCACGGGGGATCGGTCAAGAAGAGGCAGGGTCATGGCTTGCTGCTCGCCGATTGACATGCTGAGGCATGGATATATGAACACACGCTGAAGATATTTTACTCAAACCCCACAGTCCGGACCACAGCAAGGACTCGTAATCTGAAAAAGTGACGTATGCGCCAAATTACAACCTGTTTTTTTCTGTTTGTCTGCTCGATGAGTACTACTCCTTAACAACATTTTTGGACAATGGCGTATACGTCACTTTTTCAAATTACGGCAGATTAAAGAGGCCCACCTGCCACGTATAATAAAAGGTTAGGCAATTGAAGTTTTGCAAACCGCTTCTATTTTGAGAGGCCTTATTCCTTAGTCATGCGGTTAGATGCGTGACTGCAAAGCAAGACTATGCTGCAAGCGGCTGGGTTCGACTCCCGGACCAGCATAAGAAACTGGATATTTTCTCGACTTTTTTTGGGCATAAAAGTTCATCGCGCTAAGCTCATGATATACGAATGCAAACAAATGGTAACGTGGCTTAGAAAACTCGCAATTTATAATAGTAGAAATGCTGAATGAACGCTAAGCTACAAGTTGGCATTGTCTCTGGGGGGGGGGGGGGGGGGGTGTGTGTGTGGGTACAAACTAACTTCCACTGTCTGGCGGTGATGTTATGGAAGAAAGCTGTCTGTTAAAACAGTCAGATTTAATCCGGGAGTTAGAAAGTGCTAGCTCTACTGCAGCTCCAGTGACCCATTTCAGAGTGCCTGGTATTTCATGTCCACTCCGAGGTTTTTTTTTTTTTTTTTTTTTTGTGTCTTTATTAAGGAGACTTTCAGCCTGAGGCTGGCTCGTCTCCGGTCCACTCCGAGGTCACTATCACTAACAGTAAGCCCCGCATAAATACATTCAGATATCAAATGGATATATGCAATATATTTATCCTTCCGGGATCAAGATTTATATCCATGATACATCATCAATATACATCGTTGAACTCAGACCGTATTTAGTGAAATCAGTTTTTATATACATATATATTTTTTTAAGTATGGAACGGACTCACCATATTTGAAACTTTCCAATCCATCGTTTGTGCCTGACCTTTTTGATCCACCCATAATCATTCTCTATAATCTTGAAGACTAAATCGTCTCAATTATATATTAGTTGGGTAATTGTCGGGATGAATCATTTTCTGGACTTCAGGATACCTCGAAAACCTTACGAAAACCTTTCCTTCCCCTTGTAATTCAGGTTCCCGTTCTTTACCTTGAACCTTGATCGGAGGACGATTTCCTTGGCAGCGAGATATGCTAGATATCGTTCTCCCCTATCATCCTCAGTTGCAAGAAGGTACCTGGTCACAGTCACGCGGATTGTGTGGGAGCCAAGCCATTACCTCATAGATTACCTTATTTAGGAGTGTTAATAGGCAATTATCCATCTTGTTTATTTTTCATCCGTCCAATACAAGATTATTTTCTTCTTCCTTGAAAACTTTCTTGCAAGTCTTGAAAAATTTGTCTCGACACGACAGGTAAAATTTTTCGCGTCCAATGATGGTGTTTTGATGTGTGACCCAAAAAGGCTGTTCCGGTGAAGCATATAGAAAATAATTTGGCTGCAAGGGCAATAGCAGCGATCCGTCACGGAATCTAATCGCGTTAAAACACTTCTCCACTCCCGACGCAAAACTATCATTATTAAATAAACAAACAAAAAAACACATTTTCCTAAAAAACACACAATTAAATGATGACACACTATCAGCCGAAAATTATAGAAATCACAATTGTCTCAGGGGGGGGGATGTGATAAAAATGGGAGAAAGAAGAATATAACGAAGGAAAACAAGAAGGTTTTCTAAACTATGCTCATCTGAGTAAATAAAAATCTGTTGAATTCTCCACTATTCTTAACTGAAGAAATCCCAATCTGCTAAATGCAATATTTCGCAAAATGATATATTCTGCCAAAAGTTATTGGACGAAAAGGTACAATCCCCCAAATGTCGTATTGTGTCGTAATTCCGCGAAATGGTTTTCGAATAAATGTTATACAATCTCATTTGGCCCAGCAGGTTGACTTTTTCGGCAGTATGAATCATTCAGCTAATGAAATTTTCGATCGTATAAATAAACCGTTCAGCCAAATGGCATTTTGACCAAAATATCTGTTAGGGTGAACGATTTTCAGCCAAATTACCAGTTTTCAGTCGAATGTCGTTTTCAGCCAAACGACATTTTCGGCCAAACCGTTTTTGATTTAATAACCGCTTCGGCGAAATGTTCAATTCGACCAAATGAAGTTCGGCTAGTCGGCTAGATGACTTCCGGCTTTCGGCCAAGAGGAATTCGAACAAATTTCTTTTCACCGAATGACTTCCGACCAAACGACGGTGAGTGCCAAAATCACGTAAGGGGAAAGACGGCTTTGGCTGGTTTTGTTCTATTATTGGCAGGGGGGAGGGTTGTCGACCAAATTTTATGAAATTTGGCCACAATATTCTTTGATATATGCAATATGTATGAGCCTAGTCAGTCATAAAAACCCCCTGCCAATAACAGAACAAAACCTGCCAAAGCCGTCATTCCCCCTAAATAAAGCATTAAAAAAAGTCTTGTTGCAGGTCATTTCGTCGTACAACCAGTTAGGGCAATCGGCTTTTTCGACCAAATTACCAGTTCGTTTTTGGCCAAGCGACATTTTCGGCCAAACCGATTCCGAACTAACAACCGTTGCGACCAAACGTGCAATTCGGTCAAATGGCTTCTGACTTTTTTTCCAAACAACCCTTGATTTTTTTTCGGTTGAATACAAAAAAAACCCAGATTAATCCACCTAGCGGTGATGGTGCCTTTCTCGACCTTCGTAAAATGTGTGTGCTTGAAAAAAGATGAGCTAGTGGCTAGGAGTAAAAAAGACAAATTTCTTTGGCCGTTCTATGAAAATCAGATTATTTATGAGAAGATATTGTAGATCCAGTTGAAAACCGAAAATCATATTTTGTCCCATTTCCGGATGTCGCAACTGCATCGCGCGTGGTGCCCGACTATGGCACAGTTGCGCACTACTCGCGATGCAGTTGCAACATCCGGAAATGCGAGAAAATGCGATTTCGCGGGACCTCGGTTCGGTTTTCAGCTTGATCTACAATATGCTAATAAGAATTTCTACAATTTTTTTCCTTTTCCAATCTTTTTGATGTACATACCCCTGTTTTATTTTACCCAGTTATATATTTTAAGGATATCACTTTTGGATGTTAGTTGAACTGAAGTCTGACTACACAAAAAGAAAACGAAAATGTCATTCCCATCACGCGAGCGGAGGGCAATATTTGTTATGATATAAATCTCATGACCGTCTTTCTGCCAAACTCCCGTATGAAGTGGGAGAGACAGAGACATCATCTCAGTTCGTCGAGCTGAATCGATTGGTATATAACACTATGGGTCTCCAGGCCTTCTGTAAAAGTTTGGTTTTTGGAGCGAACATACAGCCTTTTCGTATAAAAAGGCTAAAATGGTGTTTCGGCCATAACTTCCAATCCCATAGTCCGACCTGTCCAATTTTCAATAGGAAACAATGAGAAAGGATTTTGCGTCGAATGCAATTTGTTGCGAGCAAATCGGTTGAGAATAAGTGCCTGAAAAATGAGTGACATTTCTTACGCAATATTTTCGTATGAATTTGTATTTTGGCCATAACTCTCGATCCCATAGTCCGATCTGGCCAATTTCAAATAGGAAATAATGGGACAGGATTCTGCGTCGAATGCAACTTGTTGCGAGCAAATCGGTTGAGGATAAGTGTCCGAAAATGAGTGACATTTTTTACGCGATTTTTTGTATGAATTTGTATTTTGGCCATAACTTTCGATCCCATAGTCCGATCTGGCCAATTTCAAATAGGAAACAATGGGACAGGATTCTGCGTCGAATGCAACTTGTTGCGAGCAAATCGGTTGAGGATAAGTGCCCGAAAAATGAGTGACATTTTTTACGCGATTGTTTCGTATGATTTTGTATTTTGGCCATAACTTTCGATCCCATAGTCCGATCTTGCCAATTTCAAATAGGAAACAATGAGACAGGATTCTGCGTCGAATGCAACTTGTTGCGAGCAAATCGGTTGAGGATAAGTGCCCGAAAAATGAGTGACATTTTGTTGAGTAGTTTTGCGCACACACACACACACACACACATACACACACACATACACACACACACACACACACACACACACACACACACACACAGACATCACCTCAATTCGTCGAACTGAGTCGATTGGTATATAACACTATGGGTCTCCGGGCCTTCTATAAAAAGTTTGTTTTTGGAGCGATCATATAGCCTTTACCGTATACTTAGTATACGAGAAAGGCAAAAAAATGGTATAATTTTCGATCCCATAGTCCGATATGGCCAATTTCAAATAGGAAACAATGGGACAGGATTCTGCGTCGAATGCAATTTGTTGCGAGCAAATCGGTTGAGGATAAGTGCCCGAAAAATGAGTGACATTTTTTACGCGATTTTTTCGTATGAATTTGTATTTTGGCCATAACTTCTGATCCCATAGTTCGATCTGACCAATTTCAGACAGGAAACAATGGGATAGGATTCTGCGTCAAATGCAACTTGTTGCGAGCAAATCGGTTAAGGATAAGTGCCCGAAAAATGAGTGACATTTTTTACGCGATTTTTTCGTATGAATTTGTGTTTTGACCATAACTTCTGATCCCATAGTCCGATCTGGCCAATTTCAAATAGGAAACAATGAGACAGGATTCTGCGTTGAATGCAACTTGTTGCGAGCAAATCGGTTGAGGATAAGTGCCCGAAAAATGAGTGACATTTTTTACGCGATTTTTTCGTATGAATTGGTATTTTGGCCATAACTTCTGATACCATAGTTCGATCTAGCCAATTTCAAATAGAAAACAATGGGACAAGATTCTGCGTCGAATGCAACTTGTTGCGAGCAAATCGGTTGAGGATAGGTGCCCGAAAAATGAGTGACATTATTTGAGTAGTTTTCCGCACACACCCACACATACACAGACACACACACACATTATTATTACAGACATCACCTCAATTCGTCGAACTGAGTTGATTGGTATATAACACTATGGGTCTCCGGCCTTCTATAAAAAGTTTGTTTTGAGCGATCATATAGCCTTTACCGTATACTTAGTATACGAGAAAGGCAAAATTCCTGGGCCACACACACACACACACACACACACACACACACACACACACACACACACACACACACACACACACACACACACACACACACAGACAGACATGTGCTCAGTTTTTCGAGCTGAGTCGATTGGTATATAACACTATGGGTCTCCGAGCCTTCTATCAAAATTTGGCTTTTGGAGTGAAATTATAGCCTTCTGGTACAACTTTGTTGTACGAGAAAGGCAAAATGGTATAATTTTCGATCCCATAGTCCGATATGGCCAATTTTCAATAGGAAACAACGGGACAGGATTCTACGTCGAATGCAACTTGTTGTGAGCAAATCGGTTGAGGATAAGTGCCCGAAAATGAGTGACATTTTTACGCGATTTTTGTAGGATTTTGTATTTTGGCCATAACTTTCGATCCCATAGTCCGATCTGGCCAATTTCAAATAGGAAACAATGGGACAGGATTCTGCGTCGAATGCAACTTGTTGCGAGCAAATCGGTTGAGGATTAGTGCCCGAAAAATGAGTGACATTTTTTACACGATGTTTTCGTATGATTTTGTGTTTTGGTCATAACTTTTGATCCCATAGTCCGATCAGGCCAATTTTCAATAGGAAACAACGGGACAAGATTCTACGTCGAATGCAACTTGTTGTGAGCAAATCGGTTGAGGATAAGTGCCCGAAAAATGAGTGACATTTTTTACGCGATTTTTTTGTAGGATTTTGTATTTTGGCCATAACTTTCGATCCCATAGTTCGATCTGGCCAATTTAAAAAAAAGGAATCAATGGGACAGGATTCTGCGTCGAATGCAACTTGTTGCGAGCAAATCGAATGAGGATAAGTGTCCGAAAAATGAGTGACATTTTTTACGCGATTTTTTCGTATGAATTTGTATTTTGGCCATAACTCTCGATCCCATAGTCCGATCTGGCCAATTTCAAATAGGAATCAATGGGACAGGATTCTGCGTCGAATACAACTTGTTGTAAGCAAATCGGTTGAGGATAAGTGTCCGAAAAATGAGTGACATTTTTTACGCGATTTTTTCGTATGAATTTGTATTTTGGTCATAACTTTTGATCTCATAGTCCGATCTGGCCAATTTCAAATAGGAAACAATGGGACAGGATTCTGCGTCGAATACAACTTGTTGCGAGCAAATCGGTTGAGGATAAGTGCCCGAAAAATGAGTGACATTTTGTTGAGTAGTTTTGCGCACACACACACACACACACACACACACACACACACACACACACACACACACACACACAGACATCACCTCAATTCGTCGAACTGAGTCGATTGGTATATAACACTATGGGTCTCCGGGCCTTCTATAAAAAGTTTGTTTTTGGAGCGATCATATAGCCTTTACCGTATACTTAGTATACGAGAAAGGCAAAAATGTTAATGTCTTGAAAATATCCTGAAAAAATCTTTAAGACAAGAATGTAATAAAAATCGCTACGCCGATTATCGCCGTCTACTTCTGCTTTGACGCCAAAACTCAGGTTCAGGTTTTCCGACCAAAATTATGACAAAAGCCGCGGTAAAGTGCTTCGACAGGCGAAACTGGCAAACAGAGTAGCTGCGAGAGAGAGAACGTGTTTCAAAAACCTAAGTTAGAATACCAATGCGAGTCCCTGGGCTGAAATACAACTCCCACTCACTTCCACAAATTCCAAGTTTCTCACTTCCTTCATCGTTTCAAATTTCAAATTTACTTTTTCCATACATATTTGACGCTTTACAGCATCAACTTCAATAAATCGGCAAAAACTAAATTTACAAGCTACAATCATCAAATTTTGGACAAATTTTAGAGCATAATACATGTGTAAAATTTAAAATATACGAGATTTGCGAAAAAACAAAAAAAAATAGGTTTTGTCCGGGTCTCCCCCACTGTGCGGCGTATTGTCTCCTCTCCACAACGCCTCTATCGAAACTATTACTGCACCGCTGTATGACCTAGCTGCTGCTGCATCTTGTGTTCTATTGGACGAGTATTCTGCGGGAATGGTCCTGGTCGAAACAGCAGAGAACCAATAGAATAACACCAAATACAAGTCGTTAAAATCACGAGCACTTGCAATGCATTGCTTTTCTATCAAAGTCAACAGCACAAACACAAGATTATTTTTTAACTAGCTGTATGTACCCGGCCTTGTCCGGGATTACCAGCTTGATTTCGCAGCTGTTGGAATTGCCAATTTGATTTTGCGAAAACCAGTTGGTAAACGGGGTTATCGTGACGGTAAATTCTTGTTATATTCTGAGAAATGATATTACCGAGGAAAAAAACCAAAACTGTCATATTCGGAGAAGTGCCATTTTCAAGGAATTGTTATATTCAGGAAAATGTCATATTCGGGGAATTGTCATATTCGGGGAAATGTCACATTCAGGGAAATATCTGTTTTAAGAAATTGTCATTTTTGGGACAAATGTACGTTATATTCGGGGAAATGTCACGTTCGAAAAAAAATCATTTTCGGGGAAATGTCATATTTATGGTTTTTGCCTTTCTCGTACAACAAAGTTGTACCGAAAGGCTATCATTTCCAGTACTGAAATTTCTCTTTTTCAATAAGAGATGTCACGCGATGTTTACATATCTGCCACTTTCAAAATCTATTGAAACGCAAAGGATTAATGGCATGCTACAAAAATCTCAGAAAATATTTGTTCCGTGACAGTTCATGAAAGTGTGCAATATCTGATTTATTTTTGTGTTTATTTTCACTTTCAACTCGGTGAATTAAAGAAGTATTATTGTTTTATCGACTAGTCACTACTTTTCGCCTGTATCTATTAAAACAACTTAAAAATTTAAATTTTAAAATAAAGCACAACATCCTTTCATGACTGCCTTTCATGCGAAATTGATCAAAGTACCCGATTCTTTCATTTGGTCGCCTGAAATAGAAAAAGGCGCTTTGCTCTCTGTCTTATGACGATCACGACGTAAAGGCTATCGTTTCACTCCAAAAACGAACTTTTTATAGAAGCCACGGAGACCCATAGTGTTATACACCAATCGACTCAGCTCGACGAACTGAGCACATGTCTGTCTGTCCGTGTGTATGTATGTGTGTATGTGTGTGTGTGTATGTGTGTGCACAAAAGCTAAGTAAAACATTAGACAACTTTTCATATAGTAATCCTTAACCGATTTTCTCGCATCAAGTTGCATTCAAAAGGTGGTAAGGCCTTGTAGATCACTATCGAATTTTGTGACGATCGGCCGTTGCGTTCAAAATAGGGTGGTCTAACCGGTAGTACCGAAACCGGTAATACCGGTATTACCGGCCAATTTTGAGTACCGAAAATACCGGTATTAGTAACGGAAAAAAACCGGTATTTTCGGTATTTAAAATTTTGTTGTCAGTATAAAAAATCTTGAATAGTTTCTCAGCAACATGTGTCAGCTAAAGACTTAAACACTAACAACAATTGAATGCGCGCATGAATGAACCTTTGCACAAGTAAGCATCATTGAAGACGTTCATGCTACAGTAAAAACACAGAGAAACAGACGTCTCACTCTACACATGTATCATCATTCATCTTTTTAAAGGTGGATTCAATTTTTTGTAGGTGGTCGATCGGCCACCGATGGCGCTTCAATCGGTTTTGCTTGTGTTTGACGTTTGCTCACTATCGCCACCTGGTTGCCGCTTGTCCACCTACAGTGCTTTTAGCATTGAGCGGTAATGTTTTCGTGACGATGATTTTGATTGCATTTGTTCTAAGTGAGACGTCTGTTTCTCTGTGGTAAAAATATTCATTATTCATACGTGATGCTTCATTCTCTTAGGCATCTGTCAAATTGCCAATGACTTTATTTTTCAACGAACATTGTCGAGAATCGTCGAAATTGTTAAAAATTGGTGTTGTAGTAGTTCTCTAACGGAGAATACTTATGAAAAATGATTTGCAGCAAAAAATATGTCCGTTCAGAATTCGCTGATACCAACCAAGACATGCTGGAATAGCATGTTATCCATGCTCAAACAGCTTCAATCCAAATTCAACTTCAGTGATGACGATTTTTTGATGGTATATGAAGTAATTCAAGCCCTCGAGCTTGTCCAAGCTGCTGTGAAACTGCTCTGCCTTGAGTTCTGCACTCTATATGAAGCCGACGTGGCGCTCCAATTTATATTGGAGCAATTTTCAAACCAAGCCACAGAACTTGCCGTCAACTTATTCTATGCTCTTAAAGAACGAATCCAAGGGAAACGATGAGAATACGTCGAACTTTTTCCTTTTTTGGCCGTAAAGCAATTGATCAGACACAATTTGGGCATTTTATTCGAGACATCTAGAGCTATTTTGATTAAGCAAGCGGACGAGATCTTGAAACGTCTAATTATTCCTGATGCGATCGTTGAAACTGAGACAACGACCACACCTGAGATCGATAAGAAAAAGATGGCTTCGTTTTGAATAGGATTCTCTTGAAAACGCGTGTGCATTTAGTTTTGGATTCCGGGAGGCTTGTCCTTAAGAGTACTTGACAACTCGTCACACTTCGGTTGATGCGGATTAGGAAATGAATCACACAGTATGTTATGTCTACTTAAATTTTCTTTTTCCCAGTCCTACAAGCAATGACTTTGACATTTAAAGTTTGTCAAAATATTTTGTTTTTCACCCAAAAGTCAAAATAAAAAGATTTTTTTAACATTTCTTAAATTTTCACAAATACCGGTATTATACCGGTTTTACCGGTATTGACTCCACCAAATACCGAAAACCGGTATTCGTCAAAAACGGTAAATACCGACCACCCTAGTTCAAAAGTTATTAAGAAAATAGTTAATTGAACCCTTGATTGAACCATATAAGGTTGGTGTCTTGGCTAAATGCGAGAAAGGCAGTATCCAGAGCCGTAGCGTGGACTCCCAGCGCCCTTGGCAAAACCGTTATTAGGCGCCCCTTACTTGCTTTGCATGTTCAAAACAAAAACCATGATAAGAGCTGGGATACTTTTAAAATAAATTGGTTTGGGTCCCTTCTCATTGCTCGATTT
The DNA here is from genome assembly GCF_024139115.2 of Armigeres subalbatus. Taxonomy (NCBI): domain Eukaryota; kingdom Metazoa; phylum Arthropoda; class Insecta; order Diptera; family Culicidae; genus Armigeres; species Armigeres subalbatus. The sequence continues at coordinate 453,206,041 of NC_085140.1, forward strand.
TGGGAAATGAGAAAGCGGATTCTGTGGATAAGGTGGGCGCTTGTACGATGATGTTTACGACCAGAAAATAATCTTCGATGAATTTTTCTATTAGTTCGTCAGGAAAACCTTGAACTAACAGCCTCAGGAATCTTGAAACAAAACCAATAGAAATGAAAAAAGGGGAGTTGAGTAGTTGGCTGTATTTAATTCACATGTAGATGTCGAAACGTTCATGGTTCAAAAAAATGAATAAGGGACGAGACTTCATTCGAACTACGTCCAATCACTACACTCTAAATGCACATCTTTTCAGGATATTGTTTACGTCGTGTGGGCGTTCAAGGAACATCGTGGCCCCAGATCTGCGCTAAAGGAATATCTCCGGGTCCGATAAAAAAACCAAAGCCTCCTAACAAACCTTGAAAGCGGGTGAAGCGCTTATTCAGCTAAAAATAGTCTTGGAAAAATTAGCTTATTCAACTTAAATTGTTTGTTGGGATTAGCAAAGTATTGGCAGGTCTTGATCTCTATTACATGTCCCTTAATAACCAATTTTTGAGAGTTTCTGATGTAAGAATGTAATCATAGTCCGCCCATCCTCTTTTCTGCCATACTCCATCACGAATATCTTCCTCTTGTTTCCCCGTTTAATGTATGTCGTTTCCCTTTCATATGTGTTCCTCTCGGTATTGTCTCCCAAGAAAATGTTTGTTCGTTCCATTACAGAAGTGAAACATCGTCAAGAATGGCAACTATATGAGCCAGTGGAGATATATCAGCTTCCACACTGATATTCTTCCCTCCCCCTTCATACGGGAGCTTGGCAGAAGGAAGGTCGTGTGATATGTGGCATCACAAATATTGCCCTCCGCTCGCTTTCAAATCGACTTCTATAAAAAACATTCTTCATGCCTGCCGTATCCTAACGGAACTATCAATTCTATACTTTCGCCTCTAATGCTATCATGAACATGTACGTCCAAGTTTGGAAGATGATATTAGCATCTCCATATAACTATATGAACATCCGCATCGTTATTACTTAAGCACCCTAATTTTTTTTTCCTTTCCTACTGTATTATTGTATTCCATAACAAAATCGCGAGTCTTTCAGTTCCCCAAAACTAACATTAGTACATAAGAATCATGAAAAATAGGAATTAAAACATGATTTTAGCTTCGTAACGCTTAACGGCAAATGAGCCTTAAAAAAAATGAAAGTTATTTTTTTTGTTAATAATTTCCGTTTTGCTTGGTGGATTTAATAAATATTTGCTTAATGAATTCCTTAAGTCTTTTAGTAAACTTTGTTTGTTGTTTTACCATCATACAAGTGTCTCACGGTGTCTTTGTCCAAAGGGGCTTATTTAATAAAAAAAAACAGTAATTTAAAAACACCCACTACTCAAAAGTAGAAATTTTCCTCTTTCACGTAGGTGCACTTTTAAAATGTTCTATCGGGGGTCATTTTTCCATACATTGTTTGGGGGGTTAAATCGGCTATCATTTGAGATTTCTGAGGAGTTTGCACCAAAAATTGTGAAAAAAATAAAAATTGTTCTAGATCCCCCGATAGAACATTTTAGTTTACCCTCGATATGAAAGAGGAGAGTATATACTTTCACGTGGTGCGTGTCTCAGAGATTCTGGTTTTTGAAAAATAATATTTCCCCATAGAGGCACCGTGGTCTGGTATAAAGGAATCGAAAATGTCACTAGATAAAATGCGATCGTTATGGTCCGTTTTTGAACCTCAAATAGTTTGCCTGCATAAAATGAGAGAATTGGTCTTAAATTCAAAAAACTTCCTCTCACTACTTCCAAGTATCTATTATTCGAAAACGGCTTAGATTTCTTAGCCACGAACGAAAATTATACGCGGTTTTTTACAGTCTACTTGAGTCGAGTCAAGTACGAGACACTGAAGACGGCCTTACTGTTGAGGTCGAAATACGTATCTGTCAAGATACAATTAAGTGGTGGAATTCAATGGGATTGTATAAACTCGTCTTATGACAGGTGAAAACATTCCACTAAAAAGCTCAAAATAATTTTCTTATCAAATATTGGAGTAAATAAAAATCTTGAAAAATAAGAAACAATTCTGATCACCTTCACAAACAAATATTCCTATATACACTACAAGTTGTATGATAGATTAAATCTTATTTTTGAATGGTTTAATCAATATTTCAGTAGTGTGATCATGTTGTTGAAGCATTCGTTCCGCGCGAAATTCTACAGCATCAGAGCATACGAAAGGTTGTGATTTACGTTGGCTTTATCGCACAACACACGGGTTTTCTGCTCTATGTCGAATCCCATCTTCGAACGTGTGAATAGTCTAAGCAAAAGCCGGACTACACGTATTGTTGTGATGACCGAATCTGCTCGCGTTGTCTTCCTCTCCTTTGTTCAAGCATAGTGCGATATCTACTTCGACACTTGAGGAACCAAAAAGGACTCTTTGGTAGATCTTCATGCATCTCGCGGTGAAATTCAGATAAGAGATTACCCCCGAATCTCAAGATCATAGATACCTTCGGTAAATTCCATTTGTTGAATTGAAACAAACGAATTTCTTTGTAGTGTTGCGATTGTACGGAGAGCTAGAGAATGCCCGACTCTTTCAGCAGATGCTAGACACATTGTTTGGCCAAGGATCAGCTTCAAAAGCTTTAATAGTAGTTTGTGCAACTAGTTGCAAAAAGATGATTTTTTCAGCACGAGTTGTACGTTTATCCGACGAGGGTTGCCGAGTTGGATAAATACTACGAGTGCTGAAAAATCGAGTTTTGCAACGAGTTTCACACGCTCCATGTTATCGTGACATATTGAATGCTCGACATACCATATAGCGATAGATAAATCTGTCTTTGGGGAATTTTGATGTCATGTCCATTAAACTATTTCATTTATTACGCGACACAAAGAATACACAATTTGAACACTCACCCAAGCTAATTGAGCAAAATGTGGTTATGTAACTATTGTTCCAATGCTGGTTTTCCATTATAGCACCCAAATGAGTGCTATAATAAACTTTTTGCAATTCCTGATCATAATAATTGGTTTACAGTTGTCATTTGAGTGATAAAACGGCCTACTTTTCCTTACCAACAGAATGGGTGCTTTAATGACCATTATGCAACTCAAATGGGTTGCATAATATTCATTATAGCACTCATTTCGGTGCTATAATGAAAAACTTACATTGGGACAGTAGTTACATGACTACATTTAGCTGAATTAGTTTGGGTGAGTGTTTAAATAGTGTACTCTAAGCGTCTCGTAATAAATGAAATGGTTTGTTAGACATAACATCACAATTTTTCAAAGGCAATTGCATCCATCGCTTCATAGCTTTTCAAGCTACGCAATTTGGCACGATAAGATGGAATCTTATTGTTCTCTGCCGCAACATAATTTATTGGCATGAATGATCATGTTGAGTAAATTCGATTCTACAATTTTGTTATAGATTTATCATGTTAAAGCCCATTTTTCGTCATTGCAAAAAATAGCGTGTGCAACTCGTTGCAAAATTCGATTTTTTTCTGCACTCGTAGTATTTATCCAACTCGGCAAGCCTCGTTGGATAAACGTACAACTCGTGCTGAAAAAATCATCTTTTTGCAACTAGTTGCACAAACTACTATTATGCAATCCATTTGGGTTGCATTATAATCATTAAAGCACCAATTCCATTGGTATGGAAAAGTAGGCCGTTTTATCACACAAACGCGAACTGTAAACCAAATATTATGATCAGGAATTGCAAAAAATATATTTATTAGCTGAAGTGAAACTTAAAACTATGAACACAGACTTACAAATTCGGTAATTAATAGTAGGAAAACATTTTGTTCCTATTTCTGCACTCCATCTTACTTGCAATTCAGTTTCACTTTTGATCAACTTTATCTTTCAATACAAAAACATACACTTGTCGTCAATAAGGGTTCTAAAGTTGCTCTTTGATCGTTACTTGTAAAATGTTCAAATTACTTTCAAATGATAGACTGTTTATTGTTATTTTAACTTAAAACGGCTACGCTACGGATTAAAACAAGATTTATATTGGTCCAACGTTTCGACACGGGGTTGGTGTCTTCATCAGGGGAAAAATATGTTGATTGTTCCTTGTCTAATGTTTGGTCTTACAATAACTGTCTGCAGTGGCTTAGCCAGAAAATTGATGTGGGTGGGGCGGGGGGTTTCTGAACATTTTTCAATTTCGAGAGGTTTTAAAAAAATATTCTTAAAATATTGTCTCTGGGGGGTTTTATATCCAACACCCCCTCAGACTCTCTGGTTTGGATATTTATGGTACATTATTTTGGAAACACTGGAAACACATTGATGACACTGGCAATTTTTATAATAAATATCCATAAATATCCAAACCACACACTTAGCAAAAATCACCGACTTCGGTAATCTATTTACCGAATTCTCAACAGCTGAACGTTCGGTAATGAGTTCGGTAAACGAATAGACTACCGAACGTTCGGTAATCTGGGTTCTCGCAACGAAATGTCAATTTTACCGAATAGTTCGGTAAAGTTATTGATCTACCGAAATGTTCTGTGATGAGGGAAATCCTGTTGGTTCTTCCAGGAATAATTTTTGGTTTCATAATGGGAATTGCATATTCATGAGTGGTATTCAAAATTTCATCACGTGTAGCCGTAGAACATAAATAATTTAGACAACAAATACTTACCATTAGCAATGGAAAATCGCGCATCACTTAGCTTTCTGTACCTATTTTTGATTAAATTTAAGACTCATAATGCAAAAAAAAACCAATGCGCCATGCAGCAGCAGAAAAAATCAACAAAGTGGATCTGACGTTGAACGATACAGAAGTTTCAGCAAAATTTTACCGATCCATCGTTGATTGTTGAAAATTACAATAATTTCGGTAAAAATGGTGACAGTTCGTCCCTAATTACCGAAGTTCGGTATGATACAATGTCAACAAAAGCAAAAATACCGAAACATCTGTAATTTATTCAATCACCGTAAATTTCGGTAAAATGATTTACCGAACTCAGATATTCTGGTTGAGTGTGCAGACAGTTATTGTAAGACCAAACATTATACAAGGAACAAACATAATATTTTCCCCTGATGAAGACACCATCCCCGTGTCGAAACGTTGGACAAATATAAATCTCGTTTGAATCTTTAAAGACTGCGTAGCCGTTTTAAGTTAAAAGTTCAAATTACTGCGGAGCTATTATTCGCAACAGACCTATTCAGCCAAACTACTTTTTAGGCCAAAAAAAAGGTCAGCTAAACGACATTTTCTGCGTAAATATCCATTTCCTTTTGTTTTAATGATAATTGGTCAAAAAATACGTTAGCCCGAAAGTCAGTTGGCCGAATTCCATTTGGCTGAAACGGTTATTAGATTGAAAATGGCTTGAGTTGACCGAAAATATCATTTAACTACACACGGTCGAAATAATCTATGGCCGAAAAAAAACATCTGACCGAATACGTCATTCGGCCGAAAATGCCATTTTGCCGTAATGATCGTTTGTCAGAAACGGCCATTTGGTCGAACGGATCGAAAGCAAGGACGGGAATGGTTGACATATCTTTTTACCATTCATACTGGCATGCAGTCAACGAAAAACAAAACCACAGCAGCCACGGCTAAGCAGACTAGCCAGCCCATGCTTTTATTATTTTCTCTCTGCACAATTATGTTTTCGTACAATAATTTCACCGTTTTTCAGTGACAAATATTCATTTCATTAGGGGTCGTTCAATAATTATATAAGCATATAGGGGGGAAAACGGTGTTCTGTCATTTTCTTACTCTTCATATAAACAAAAAATAATTTGTATGGGAAAAATCTTACAAGGAGGGGAGAGGGTCCAAAAAAACAAAAAAAATGCTTACGTAATTATTGAACGACTCCTTTCGCATTTTAGAGTTTAAAACTAATATATCAGTGCCAATTGTCAGCTCTCTTTCCAGGCTGTGCGCCAAAGTTATTAAACTCGATTCTGTTTTGTTTGCGCTACGCACGAGCCGAAACAAGACAGCTCACGATACGAAAATGCTGACCGCATCGACGGCTCAAGACTCTCACGCAGCAGCAAGAAACAGTTTGCCGATGAAGGGTAAAAAATGTCGTGTACATTTTTTTTGCAAACTGTTTCGGTTTGTTCGGTATGCATACATAAATAATCAGCAACGGCGTGATGACAAAAACGGCGTGAAAACAAAAAACGGCGACGCACACCTCTACCCGAAAAGAGCCGCAAAATGGATACGTTTCCCGGGCAGAAGCCATAAACATAATAACAAAACATGATATGGACTTGATCGATATAAGAGATAAAAGAACAGGCAACAATATCAAAAATTTGCACCGAAATATCATTTAAATATCAAGATATGCTATGAATAAGAACAAACCAATGGCACTTGATATCGATCACTTATTACAAATAACATATCTTGATATCCTCATGATATTTTAGTGCAAAAATTTGATATTGTCGTCTGATCTTTTATCTCTTATATCAATCATGTCCATATCTCATTTTGCTATCTTATCAACATTTGATATTATTGAGCTATTGTCGTCTACTCGGGTTGCGTACGTTTTAACAGTTTTCCTATACGTCACGTCGTGAAATTAGGAGGAAAAAATTATTTTCACCATAATGATATTTTTTTAGGATCAAAGTGTCTTCAGCAAAGTCAAAGCTTATTATTTAAGCTTTATTTCATAGTTTGTTAAAAATTTTAACTTCTATATTTCTAATTTTAGCATTGTACGATGTTCTAGAAAGTTGTTCCTTATTCAATTGAGGCACTCTGCTGAAGAAACCATTGTTGTACGTCGTTTGTATCATTTGTTATGATAATTTTAAATAATTATGTTAGGGTGACCCTAAAATATCCATATTTTGAATGTAACTTTTTAGTTTTAATTTTTATCGAAGTGACGTCTTCTACAAATGTACAAATCTTCAAATGCACGTTTTGGTTACATAACGAAGTAAATTCATTGGTGGATTGCAGAGATATCACTGTTTTTCTTGATAAAATCCGTTGTTTTCAAATGCCTGTATTTTTGAATGGGGAAAAATGGGATCCATTTCTCTCTGGGTTAGACAGAGGAAGGGCTAAAGATTGCTCTGCATATTTTGGTATTGGGGAATTTGAGGGAATTTGAGGTTTTTCCATCATTTAAAAAAATGGCTTTATGTATGAGAAAATCAAAATCATCAGTTCTAGAAGTGTTATAAAACCGAAAATTCCGCCCAATTCATCAAAAACAAAATGTTTATAGTAATCATAACTTCCTTATATATTTCCAGCGCATCTTTACTCAATATACCTTTTGGTCTATCTCAAAATGTAGTGGGCCCACCCTATTGCAACAAACTATGAAATAAAGCTTAAATAATAAGCTTTGACTTTGCTGAAGACACTTTGATCCTAAATTATTATCATTATGATGAAAATATTTTTTTACTTCTAATTTTGCGACGTGGCGCAATGTGCGGGTCCGGGGGGGTCCCGTAGCGTAGTTGGCTACACGTTCGCCTCATAAGCGAATGGTCAAGGTTCCGATTCCCAGCCCCTCCACCGAACCCTTGTCAGTAGCCAAAAGCGCAGTCCGTACGGTGGCGTTTTGGGGAACGCGATACCGTTGCTTGTTGACGACTGACAAAACTGTTCTTCTCGGAGACATTCCTCCAACGTTCTTTGATTAATGGCAACCGAAAAGCACCGATCAGTGGATTCACCACATGGACAAATGAACACAATGGACTCACGATGATATGAACTGGCAACGACAACAATAACGAATTATGGACATCTAAAAATAGATTCTGTGTGGACTCTGTACAGCAGAGTACCACAGTAGATCGCGGCACAGTATATACGAATAAAAAAAAATTGTGCGGGTCCCTCAAGACCATTAGAGTAGCTTTAGCTGCCATCTGGCATCGGGAATTGGACAACTCTTCAAAGGTTAGGTGGGCCCATTGGCCAATACCAAGTGTACCATCTGGTACAACGCTGTCAGACCATGGAGGTTTCTATTCTGGACAGCATCCAGATTCCAGAAGATGTCTTAAGCGGTGAAAAAGTGAAACGAACTTTTGTCTACAATCAGTCAGACTAGCGTTTGAAAACATCAAATTCTAAAACTGAGCTCTGATCTACAAAATAACGGTGGTGGAATGGATTTACTTTATTTTTTGACTTTAGTTACGAACAATAAAAACATCAACAGCTCTAGGTGGACTATTCAAAATATTTTAGTCAAAATTCTGCTTACTTTGGTACAATACATCGAAATCATTTAATTAATAAATCCAGTCTGTAGAGGTGCAGCTTTTTAGGTCATCACTTGTGGGATTTACAAAAGAACCACCGCAATTTACTAACCCTCCCACTATTCACTGTTGAACTAAATTTCATCGAATTTGCAACATTGTCCTCAAAAACACCGATGAGATATCAATCGAATGCATCACAAATTTCCTGCGGGAGCAGAAAAGCACGACTCCCAAACCCTCAATGAAACTGAAACCAATCCTGGTGAACACGCGAACCACCTCACACTACCCGATATGTAATTCGATATTTATGGAACAACAACAGACAATCCTTCGCCCCGTGCCATATCCCTCGTCACATTTCACGTTCGCTCTCGCTTGGAACCGACCGACCTGCATAAGCTACACGAAATGCCCCAATTCCGTTCCACAGTTGAACCCACCCCCTACAAAGTCCTAGAACTATGTAGGTAGGCGCTTCGTTCGTTCAACTTTCATCTTTTCATACCCAAGCGTTTCGACGCTCTGCAGTAGGAAAACTCCAAAGAATCTTCGCAATACTATTGCAAATTAAACCTAATGAAAATTAATAGAGGAACCCCACCCTACTATTCTTTACACCACACTCGACTACGGCGCAAATGTTCGAACAATTCACCAATATCCGGTACCTTTCGTCTTCTTTTTTCCAGGCAAGGATTACAGCCGTACCACCACCAACCCATAAATCGTTTCGGAGGACGACCGCAAAAGTTGAAACACAGTTCCCCAAACACACACACACACACTCGGGCGCACACGAACTCTTCACCATGCGGCCTGGGGTACCGGAAGTAGCAGCGGGAACATCATCGACCGAAGCGACCACCATCGCCGCCACAGAGGGAACGCTGGAATCGAATTACTAGCTTGCGTCCGGCGAGTCCTAAGCGCGGGGTGAGTATTGAATCCGGCGTGGGACGATGATCGATTTTGTTTTCTGTAGCGTTCGAAGATGTATAAATGCTGATGGAAGGTGCGAAATTGGATTGTGCTCCAACTCGAACGAGTTTCAGGTTTTGGTGAAAATAATAAGATGTGTCACAAAAAGTTCCAAACATTTTCTTGGTAAACAAAATTTGAGACAGCTATACCAAAACCAGAATCATTTGAAAACCTTTCCATAATGTTCCATTGTTTGGGCACAAAATTCTACGGAAACCGCATATCTACATGTTGCTTGTCCCATTATTTCGCAACAATATCAAATCACACGCGTTGCCCATCCGTGGAGCAATTCAAACCGTCAACAACGCAACAAACAAACACACACACCCGGCACAAGGACGTGACGCATTGGCCAACCTACCGCGACAGGGCAGCCACAAACATCACCGTTCAGGGAGAAAAATATAATGACAAATATCATAATAATGACAACAGTTCTCGGGCTTTAATGGGGCCAGTTGATTGCCCAAGCGAACGCATTAACCTAATGATGATGTGATATCCAAACGCAGCCAGGCAGTCAGACAGTCAGTCAAGTCGGTAAGGGGTCGTGTCATCTTTCTCCGTTTGCTTCGAATCACGGGAAGCGCAGTATACAGCCAAGAACATGGATGACATCGCATTTCTGCGGATTATTGCAGCCCTAAAGCGTACCTGTTTTCAAACCGTAGACATCGACATGTTAAGCGCCGTGTCAAGTGATATGATTAAAAATAAAGTTTATCTGGTATTTAATCCAATTTCAAAATAAATTGGAAAATCACTCTTGATTGATCCATCAATTATTTCGCTCGATGCATACTGTGCTTAAAAGAACTCGGGCAGAACTCCTTTCCCATCCATCCATTCATAGCCTTCAGAGCTCACGTTGGATGTTCTATCGTAAAAAGAACTCGGGCAGAACTCCTTTCCCATCCATCCATTCATAGCCTTCAGAGCTCACGTTAGATGTTCTATCGTAAGATGAGCCGCGCTTTATGTTGCTGAGCTGGCAGCAATTAACTTCGCTTTGGGGATAATTTCCAATCAGCCCGTAGACCATTATTTCATCTTCTCGGATAGTCTTAGTTCTATCGAGGCACTCCGGTCGATAAAACCTGTTAAGCACGCATCTTACTTTCTTACAAACATAAGAGAGCAGATGCGTGTTTTGGTCGAAAGATCATTCAAGATTACCTTTGTTTGGGTCCCTTCTCACTGCTCAATCTACGGCAATGAGAAGGCAGACTCGCTGGCAAAGGTGGGCGCACAGGAAGGTTTATGATAGACAATTCTCGAGCAACGAGTTTTTCCCATTAGTCCGTCAGAGTACTCTTCAAAGTTGGCAAAGAAATTGGACACACAACGAACTTGGACGGTGGCTATTTTCTATAGTTCCAAAAGTTTCTGGGCGAGCGTGGTTCAGAGGTGAGGACTTAAGTCGAGGCTTCATTCGCGTGATGTCGAGACTTATGTCCAATCACTATTCACTAAACGCACATCTGTACAGAATAAACCTTGTCGATAGCAACTTATGTAGGTGCGGAGCCGGTTATGATGACATCGATCACGTAGTTTGGTTCTGCTCGGAAAACGACGTCTCCAGAGAGCAATTATTGGATACCCTAGTGGCCCGAGGTAAACAACCCTTCCAGGAGATAAGAGGTGTTTTGGGGGATCGTGATGTGGTCTATATGCAAGCCATTTATAGTTTTCTTTGTTCCTCTGACATAAAAGTCTAATACTTTTGTTTTTTTCTTTTCTTCAAAGTTTTTTTGTTTTGTCTCTGTCTGTCTGTCCCGTAGAGCGCCGTAGCTCTGGCCATCCGGAAGATGCTCCCATTCGAACCATTCTTCGAGCACGACGACACACCACATCGTCCCCGACGCCAAATGACCGGATGAGCTGCTGAAATTCCTTGATTATGATGATTCCCTGATTCCCGAATCCTAATCCCCATCCATCCTTAAACATTGTAAACCTAACCTCGAGTCACCACGAGTACGTTGGCTTATTTCCCTCTCTTACTAATTTAATAATAAGATTATGTCGATTGTACATATCTCAAAGAAACGTGGCTCCGTAAAGTGTTATACACGCCTGAGCCTACCAAATAAACGAAATTGGAAAAAAAAAAAAAAAAGATGAGCCGCGCCGAGTATTCGCTCTCCTCGAGTAGATTAGTTTGATTATGAAATTGTAGCAAATAAACTCGACCTTCGAACCCAATGGTAAGGCACGGTTCGCTTTATGTTGGTAGCTATACCGCCTATTCAACGCGGAAGGTGGACAGATTTTGATAAATTGCCTTATCGGGAGCTTCTTCATGTTCTCTAGTCGCTCGTTGGACCGTCGTCGTCGTCGCGGCGATCCCAGCCCGGGTGATGCCGAATGGAAACTAGGTTGGTCCGTAGAACGAATAGGTGCAGCGCCTTTATATTGGGTGAACGATTTACGGTTTAGATACATGAGCGCAGGAGTGTGTCGATTAATTATCATCCTGTTGCTAAGTAAACCGAAAGATCAATGCGATGCGGTAGTAACGGTTACCGTCCATTCCAAAGGTGTCTCGTCGTCAACACTCAAAACAGGGTCACCAACGGGACGTTTGTTGATTATTGTGATACACTTTTTATTTCCTCGTGACTTTCCCATTATCGTGAAAGTGGAATGTAGAACACATTGGAGGTTTTTAGTCCAACAGTTCCGCTGCACACATCATGATCTCATATCGGGCTATAGATATTCTTGTCCATACCTGATCCAAATACTGAGGTGGAGAAAACTCTCGATATAGAGTATTGCATATCTCCACAGATTCAGAGGCACAGATTGATCAGCATGGTAAAATTTATTACTGAGGTATGCACCTGTGGCAACATTTCAAACGATTCCCCAACCCCCGGTAAAAGATTGTGTAAAGATCCTTTTTTCAATAGATTGTAGTAATTATTAATATTTTTCTCATAGTCCCAGGACACCAAAACAATTGGATTTCCCTTTCAATTATATATTTTTTGGAAAATGTTCAACGTGTTTTTACTAAGGTTTTTCTCAAAAGTCAGGCTACAGTCAAAATAGTGAACCAATTATGCAAATTAAGTTTTTTTTATAAGAGGTGAGCCAGCCTTGGGCTGAAGACCTCTTTAATACAGACAATCAATCAATCATAAGAAAATTATTTTGAGCTTTTTAGTGGAATGTTTTCACCTGTCATAAGACGAGTTTGAACAATCCCATTGAATTCCACCCACTTAATTGTATCCTGACAGATACGTATTTCGACCTCAACAGTGGCACACTAAGACGGCCTCGATTGTTGAGGTCGAGTCAAATACACTAATTCGTCAGGATACAATTAAGTGGTGGAATTCAATGGGATTGTTCAAACTCGTCTTATGACAGGTGAAATCAATCATGTTTTTTTTTTTGTTGAATGGTAATCAATATGCAAAATTTCAGCCAAATTATAAAATTACAAAATAAATCGACTTTAGAATTCGCTGAGAATCACTCAACTGAACAAAATATTTTCAGTAACGTTAACAGGGGGAAGAAAACGGGCCTTTGCTCTCATGAACAGTCTGTAGGTCAGATCGTTCAAAATCGTTCAAAAAGGTCTATAATATTTTAGTTTTATTGTGCTTATCGGACTATGGGCTCAGAAATTATGGCCAAAAATACTTTTTTTACACAAAAACAAGTAGAAAAGTCTAGCTAATTTTTCAGGCTTTTACCCTCAACCGGTTTGCTCGCAACAAGTTGCATTCGACGCTGATTTCTATCTCATTGTTTCCTATTGAAAATTGGCCGAATCGGACTACGGGCTCAGAAGTTAAAGCCAAAATACATTTCTTTAGACAAAAACGAGTAAAAAAGTCTAGCTCCCTTTTTTGGAACTTATCCTTAACCGATTCGCTCGCAACAAGCTGCATCCGGTGTGGATTTCTGTCTTATTGCTTTCTATTGAAAACTGGGCTGAAAGAGTCAGAAGCTATGGTCAAAGTCGTAATGCTCACTCAATCTCAGGAGCACAGGATGCTCCGTCATGAAAATTTTCGGGGAGAAACCGCTTTTCGGGAAACAAAAACAGCCTGGAGAGTGATAATCATTTTTCGCTCACTTCGATTGCCGCCAAACGTTCACGCTTAAAGTCATTCACACAATTTTGTGTTTCGATCACACAAAACGTGCCTAATCTGGAACAACACATTTTATGAGTAACTGCCATGTTACTCATTTTAATGTAATTGACGGTTAACGATTTCCGATGAGTTCATTTCACACAGTGAGAGAGCGGTCGGAAAACGGACCTAACCTCAATTATATTTTTTCATGTAAATTGAAAATTATCGCAACATTTTTATACTATTTCAGAGGAGTCCCCATTCGTTTCGATATGACCAAACTAAAGTGTGATGCTTATAGTCGCACATTTTAATTGTATCGTATCGAAACATGAAGAAAATCCACAGAAAAAGTAATTTTCATTGCGATGCATGCCGGGCGCAACCGCCATCATGGCGATCAAAATGGACTTGACAGTTCGAAGCAAAGTTTCTTACACATATTAAAAGAATAAAAAACATTACACAGCGACTGTGCATGTCTTACACATAATTTTCACACAGATTGCTATTCTCTCGTGTCATCATCGTCATGTGTGAAAATTATTCATGCGATGTGTAATTTACTTTAAGCGTGTTGCGTTGGTCTGCTCTTTTTATTTCATAATCGAGTCTTTTCGTGGCATCATCAATGCAGATGGTAGTAGCTTATGTTGAACAAAAAACTTAATGCTTTCGTACAGATAGCGGTGGTGCGGTGTGGCTAGAGTAAACGCATCTTTACGGTATTATTGTTACTGTTATGGGTTCGAATCCCGGCGTGGCTATACAATTTTGTCATTGGTCTGCGATATTTCTCGCGAGAAGTGAGTGTGCGGTAAAAGTGATACAACGAAAAAGGATTTTCATCTAATAGGCTAGATTTTCGTTTATCTTTCAAAGCTAATTCTGGAGAAAAGATTGATGGGTAAAAGATGATCCTTAACATAAACAACGAAACAAAATTCTCTCTTTACCCAAAAAACGCTTGTTTTGGTCTCATTGAAACGAAAAGTGGGCAAAAACACTGGGCAAAATGCATTTTTACGTAAAAAAGTCGCGCCAACTTTTAGAGCTGTTTCCATTAGTTTATTTGCTTATAACAAAGTGCGTTGTGGAATCTTGTCCCATTGTTTTCCATTAAAAATTGGGCTGATCTTTTTATATGAGGCCCAGAGACATTTTTTTTTTCGTAAAACATTTAAAAAATTGTTAGGACTCTTAGTCTTAACATATTCACTCACAACAAGTTGTATACGACGGGGAATCCTGTTTTACTGTTTCCTTGGACATATTGGACTATGGGTTCAGAAGCTATGGTCAAAATACATTTTTCATAAGCAAAATGCGTTTAAAAACCTTACCCATTTACGGGCATTTATCCTTAACCGATTTATTGCAACAATTTGCATTTGACTACTCTGTCCCATTGTATTGTATTGAAAAAACTAGCTTTATGTACCCGGCCTTGCTCGGAATTGCCAGTTTGGTTTGCAGTTTTCTTTTAAAATCGGAAAATGATAAAACCAATTGGTCAACAGGGTAATTGTGTTTACTTATTCATATTTTATCATTTGATTAAAAGAAGGCTTTGGGAAACATTGACTGATTTTGAAGAAGGGATCGTGGGTTTGAAAAGCCATATTCCGGGCAAACATCTTTTTCTAAAGAAGGAAAAACATCCATCGATGCCATATTCCGGGCAAACGCATATTTTTAAAGAAGGGATCACACCCACCATTGCCTTATTCCGGGCAAATGCCTACTTTTAAAGAAGCAACACATCCATCATTCAGAAGGAAACACATTAATCATTGCCTTTCACTGGGCATACAATAGAGGTAATAAACTAAAGAGGAAGATTGTCGCTGTCGTCACTGGCGAAACATCTTTTGCTGGCGAGAATATGGCACTAAATGTCAACGAAGGAAAAATCAGTACGTTTTGACAGATAGGTACCCAACATGTTTGGCGACGTTAACAAAGGGAACCGCAGCGACAATCGTCCTCTATAGTTTATTACCTCTATTGGGCATACCATTATTCCGACGAAAGGTAACAATTATGATTGTTTTATACCCAGCAAATGCTTGCTTCCTATGCAAGATTTTTCTGATGCTGTTTTTAATTATCCCAAATGTCCTTCATGTCGAATGACCTTAGGCCAAATAGTGTTATGTTAATGGCCTGCTACATTCAGGGATATGTCATTTTCAGGGAAATGTCATAGTCTGGGATATGTGTAGCGGGAAGTATCATTTTTGGGAAATATCATTTTCGTTAGAGTCATTTTTGGGGAAATGTTATTACCGGGAAAATGTTATTGTCGAGGATTTGCTATTTTTAAGGAATTCGGGCAATTTGTTTTCGGAGCATTGTACAATGTCAAAGAACCTTGGATGTACTAAATAAGAGGGATTTTAATTTAAGTCGTTTTCTAAACAATACCCAACCCCAATAAACCCCCCTCCCATCCCAAAAGTTCCTTCCACTCTCTATATAATAGTTTCTTTTGGGTAGAGATTACGTGTTTACGTGCTTGGTTTGAATTGACCCATGCGATAAAAAGGTATGCTAAACTGTTCGTTCAATAAATATACAATCCCTCTCATTCAGCTATGACACTCCTACCCAGTCTGATATAGTCTTCCTTAGACAGATAATATGAGTTCCAAATTTGGTGGACATCGATAAATGGGTTCAGAAGTTATGCTGAATTAATCGATAACTAAACAATACCCTCCCCTCCCCTTTAAACAATACACCCTCCCCTTTTTTAAATGACTTACTCATATCAACTAAAATCGCTTCCTTAGGACAGACAATATTTGATACAAATTTGGTTCAAATCGGTCATGAAGCTCAAGATTTACATTGAGTTGATCGATTGCTAAACAATACCCCTCCCCTCATACTCTCCCTCTTTTGAAAAGAGCATCCCTAACCTCCTATCGTCGTCTCCTAAAAATAAAGAATTTGTGTTCCAAATTCGGTTGAAATCAACCAAGGGATCAGAATTTACACTGAGTTGATCGATAACTAAGCAATACACCTCCCCCCCCCTCCCCTTTTCCAAGAGCATGCTTAACCCCATATCGTCCCCTCCTTAAGATAAAGAATTTCTGTTCTAAATTTGGTTGAAATCGGCCTGGGGGTTCAGAAGTTACACTGAGTTGATCGATAACTGAGCTATACCCCTCCCCCCCCACCCTCCTCCTTTTTCAAAGAGCATGCTTAACCCCCCTATCGTCCCCTCTGTAGGATAAAGAATTTGTGTTCAAAAATTAGTTGAAATCGGCCAAGGGGTTCAGAATTTACACTGAGTTGATCGATAACTAAGCAGTACCCCTCCCCCCACACCCTCCCCCTTTTCAAAGAGCATGATCAACACCCCTATCGCCCCCTCCTTAAGATAAAGAATGTGTGTTTCAAATTTGGTTGAAATCGGCCAAGGGGTTCAAAAGGTACACTGAGTTGATCAATAACTAAGCAATACCCCTTCCCCCACACCCTCCCCCTTTTCCAAACAGCATCCCTAACTCCCCTATCGTCGTCTCTTCAAGATGAAGAATGAGTGTTCCAAACTTGGTTGAAATCGGCCAACGGGGTTCAAAAGGTACACTGATTTGATCAATAACTAAGCAATACCCCTCCCCCCACACCCTCCCCCTTTTCCAAAGAGCATCTCTAACCCCCCTATCGTCGTCTCCTCAAGATAAAGAATGAGTGTTCCAAATTTGGTTGAAATCGGTCAATGGGTTCAGAAGTTATGCTGGAACATACATACAAACATACATACAAACATACAAACATTGAGTTTTATATATATATATACTAGCTTTATGTACCCGGCCTTGCTCGGAATTGCCAGTTTGATTCGCAGTTTTTTTTTCACAATCGGAAAATGAATAAACCAATTGGTCAACAGGATAATTGCGTTATCTTATCGATACTTCATCATTTGATCAAAAGAAGGCAGATTTCATTTGAAAACATTGACTGATTTTGGAAAAGGGAGCGAATCCATAATCGCCATATTCCGGGCAAACGTCTATTTCTAAAGAAGGACAAACATCCACCGATGCCTTATTCCGAGCAAACGTCTATTTTTAAAGAAGGGATCATTCACCATCCAGAAGGAAACACATTAATCATTGCTTTTACGTTGGGCAAACCATGATTTCGATAAATGGTTGAATTGATCGATAACTAAACAATACAATAATGGGTTTCAGAAGTTAGGCTGGAGCACACACACAAACATACAAACATTGAGTTTATATATCTCGGCAACTTATTCAAAACGACGTATGTGATTTTTGTAAACAAAGATGCATACGTCGATTTGTCAAATATGATGACACTCCCGCAAACCAATACAACGAACATGTGGCCGAAACCTCCCCTACCTGTATGTGGCGATAGTTTGCGTGGGAGTGCTATCAGATTGCAGAAATCAACGTTTAAATTTTTGTTTACAAAATCACATACGTCACATACGTTGAATAAGTATCCGAGATATATAGATAGCTAATAGCTATATGTATCCGGCTTTGCTAGGGACTGAAAAGTAAATTATAGAATTAAAATGTCAATGCTGTATCATGAAACCCACAGAGGTAGATCTACCGCTCATAGAATTGAACCTTTGTATCAATATATTTTTATATCTTTGTTTGGCCCTACCTTTTCAATAAACATCTTCCAAAAATAGAGAATAAGTGTACCAAATCTGGTTGGAATTTATCCTGGGAGTTACACTGAATTGCTCATTTTTAAAGACAACCCCTTCCCCATAACTTTCCCTTTTCCAAAATGACCCTCCCACCTTCTTTGTTATCTTCTCCTTAGAATAGAAAATGTGTGCACCAAATTTGGCTGAAATTGGTCCTGGGGTTGGGTGTTACACTGAATTGCTCTTTTCTAAAGACAACCTTCCCCTTACCCTCCCCTTTTCCCAATGATCATCCCACCCCTTTGTTATTTTCTCCTTAGGATAGAGAATGTGTACCAAATTTGGATGAAAGCGGTCCAGGGTTCAAAAGAAACACTGAATTGCCTGTTTTCTGAACAATACCCTCCCCCAGACCCCTCCCTCTTCCCAAATTACACTTCCATGTGATCGACTTCTCTTAGTGAATATGTGTACAATATTTGGTTGATATGGGTACTGGAAGTTGGGAGTAACACTGAATTGCTCGTTTTATAAAGACAACCCTCCCCCATACCCTCCCTCTTTACAATGACCGCCCCACCCCATTTGTTATCTTTTCTTTAGGGTAGAGAATGTGTGTATCAAATTTGGTTGAAATCGGTGCAGGGGTTCAGAATTTACTCTAAATTACCCGTTTTCTGAACAATACCTCCTCCAGACCCTCCCCTTTCCCAAAATCTCTCATATGATTGTTTCCTTATAGTGAATATGTGTACAAAATTTGGTTGAAATCGGTCCGGGGAGTTAAAAGTTACAAATAATTGTTCGTTTTCTAAACAAAACCCCCCCCCCTCTCTTAAATGACCCTCCCCACCCCCTAGATACCTTCCCCTGAGGATAGAGAATGTGTGTACCAAATTTGGTTGAAATCGGCCAAGTGGTTCAGAAGTAGTTAGCGAACATACATACATAGATTGGTTTTTATATATATAGATAATATAATATAATATATATATATATATATATATATAAAAATATAAATATATATAAATATAAATAGATATAGATAGAAGATAGATAGATAGATAGATAGATATAGAGTGACGATCATTGGGGTCAGTAGCCCAATTGGCATCTGCATAACCAGCTATCTGCTTAGCCGATTGATGTCTCTTATACACCAAAGCCATGTTGCGTCGTTCCTCTCAAAAATCGTAATATGCCTTTTACCTGAGACCAATGCTCCTGGGAAGGATTGCACTGGAATTCACTTAAATAAGTCACAGCAGCACTGATGTCAGGACGGGTGTTTACCATCAGGTATGTGAGGCAACCTATCAATTCCCGGTAAGGCTTGTCAAGTTTCTCTTCGTCCGATGACTTATAAAGCTGTAGGTTTGGGACCACGGGTGTTGAAACTGGTTTGCATGCTTCCATACCGAATCGCCTAAGGCCTCAGTGTAACTGAGTTGGCTAAGTTTCATGATTCCGTTCCTGACGTCTCGCTCGATTCGAATTCACAGAAACATCTGAGCTTCTCCCAAATCTTCCATGTGAAACTCTCGTAGCAGCAGCCTCTTCACTGTTTCAACTTCCTGCAGATTCTTTGACATGATAAGAGCATCATCAACGTATAACACAAGGTACACAGGTCCGGATCTTTCTTGGCGAACATACAAACAAGTGTCTTCCATACAGCGCCGGAATTCAATTTGTTTCACGAATTCGTCGAATCTCTCATTCCAGGTTTTGAAAGACTGCTTCATCCCATAGATGGATTTATTTAATTTACATACTCGATTCCCCTTCGCAAATCCTTCTGGCTGGGGCATGTTTATGTCCACAGTGAGGATCCCGTTCAGAAAGGCCGCTTTTTACGTCAATTTGATGAACTACCAAATTATGGTGGTTTGCTAAAGCTAGAATCATTTGCACAGTTGACATCTTGATCACAGGTGCCATAGCGCTGGGTGGAACCTTTAGCTACCAGCCTAGCTTTCCTCTTTTGAATAGAACCGTTTGGATTGGTTTTCAGACGGAACACCCACCTGCAATCGACTGGCTTCCGTCCTTTCGGAAGGTCCACCAGATGCCAAGTGTCATTGTCGGCCATTTGAGCTCTTCTTCGATGGCTACACTCCACTCAGGCCAATCATCCCGCCCACGTAAATCTTCTATCGGGGTTGGAAGATTATCAACGTATTTTTCTGCGTTTAGCGCGAAAGCGGTACAAGAATAGTCCTTAAGTCTTGTTGGCATGTTACGTTAATGTTCACTCGGACGGGTTTCCAAGAGATCTTGCTCTTCCAGACCGTTGCCATCTTCGCAGTCTCCGTATTCCTCATCTTAAGAAACTCGCACGGATGATCAGCATTGTCATTTTGCTCAGCAATCTCTGGATTTACATCATTAAGCACAGGTTCCGGATTGGAAGAAAAAACCTCCGAATCCACACGCATCGGCCCAGCCAACTCAACAATTTCATTATCCTGTGCCTCTACAGAAGTAGCCCCTCCTCCACTCGATAGATCATCAGGTTCATTAACAGCAACGTCGCGACCGATAATTATCTTTCGGTCGTCCCACAGCCGATAATCATTCACTCCATATCCGACCTTCCAGCTTGTTTCGTTTTTCTTTCGGTACGAAACAGTAAGCCATACTATCGAAAATCCGGAACTTGGAGACAACGGGTTTGTGGCTGTACCACATCTCATAGGGCGTCTTTCTACTCGGCAATGCTGCTGATGGGCTTCGGTTGATGATGTACAGCTGGATACGATCCGATCGAGATAGTCTCTTCGTCCGTTCATCGCAACAATACTCTGATAACTGTTTCGCATTTCGCTCTCACGCGATCATCCCGAAATCTTTCTTGCTGGATAGAACCAAAATATCTTACAATCTCAGGTAGCTTGCTAAACGAATAGCACTACAAAAAAGTATATTCTAACATTCTAATTAGATATTCAATGAATGCAAAGTATTGAAGCGAATATTTTTCCGATACTTTATAGACCTGATCTTATCTACTAAATACATTCTTCTCCTCTTCTACTCTCTAAGAATGTAAAGAGCGCTGAAAACGTTACACGTATACAATAAATTTTAATTCAAAATTTCACGAAACGACTCAGTTCATGTAAACCTAATTAAAACGTAACACAATTAAGCCGTAAAAACTTTAGATTACCAAATCCAATTTTAATCCAATTTAATTCTAATGCAATCCAAATCCAGCTCAAATCAAACCCAATCCAAATTCAAATTCAATCCCAATTAAACTTCATCCAAATCCAAATTCAATGAATCTAAACCCAATCAACATTTATTCCTAATCTAATACAAATGCAATGCGAATTCAAATTTAATACAATTCCAATCCAAGTCTAATCCAAACTCAATTTAAATCCAATCTAAATTTAGTCCAAATTCCATCCAAATTAAATTGAAATCCAATCCAAATCCAATTTAATACAAATCCACCTCATATCTAATCCAGATCCAATCCAACTCTGATATAAAGTCAATCCTAATAAAATCCAATCTCAATCTAAATCCAATCCAAATCCAATTAAAATCCTTTCCGAATCTAATCCAATTCCAATTCAATCCAAATCCAGTCCAAATCAATTAAATACTCATTCAAATCTAATCTTAATCCAATCCCAATCCAATGCAAATCCAATCCAAGTCCAATCCAAATTCAATCTAAATCCCAATTCAAATTTAATTGCAAAATCTAATCCGAATTCAATCCAAATCCATTTTAAATCCAATCCAATCCAAATTAAATCCAAGTCCAGTCCAAATCAATATAACCCAAATCCAAATGCAATTCAAATCCAAATCTAGCCAAATCCAATCAAATATTCATTCAAATTTAATTAAAATCCAAATTTAATCTGAATCTAATAGATATCCAAAGCTAATTTAATCAGCATCCATTGAAAAAAAAATTCAAGTTAAATCCAAATCCAATCCAAACAAAATCAAATCCAATTTCAAACCAAATTCAATCCAATAAAAATACAATTTAAATCCAATCCAAATTCAATTCGAATCCGGTCCGAATCCAATCCAAACCCAATCCAAATACAGCTTGAGCTTGATTGACGGCCCGTAGTTGCTACTCCATTATGACCAGATCAGCTGTTCTTGCACAGAGAACCAACAGATGTTTGCTTGAGATTTGCACTCATCCCATTTGTTAGATCACACTGGCGCCTGCCACGTCAGAATGCAACCCAATGTAAGGAAGGGGAGGAAGTGATGATGCAATCACTCGCCCACTGCAACCCGAATATCCCTCTGCACTTGCCAAGCTTGTTAATCCAAATCCAATCCAAATTCAACCCAAATACAATAAAAATCCAGTCTAAATCCTAATCCAATCCAAATCTAACCTAATATAATTACTTATTCAAATCTTATCTTATTCCAATCCAAATTCAATCTAAATTCAATTCAAATCCAATCCAATCCTAATCCAATCCGAATCCAATCTAAATCGAATTACTATTCAAATATCATCTTAATCCAATCCGAATTTAATCTGAATCCAATCTAATGCAAATTCGATCCAAATCCCAATTCAAATCTAAGTACAATGAAAATCCAATACCAATTCAGCCAAATCCAATCTAAAAATTAAAATATCGACACAATTGTGGGGAATAAAGTGAGTACGGAAAAAAACATTTGCATTTATTGGTAATATTGATGAATGAAGTGGAGAATATTTCTTATTTCACGATAAAAATAATGGAATAAAATGAAATATTTAAAAATTCTATTATTGAAAAATGATAACGAATTTGAAATTCAATCGAGGTAGGCATTTAAAATGCCAGCATACTAAGAAGCTAATGAGAAGAAATTTGAAATTGAATCACAGTAGGCTGACAGAGAACTCTAGATTATTCGAACGGTGAAAATAAACAATCATTCAGTGTTCTGTTTTTGAGGCGTGAACATGCGAATCGGTGTTCTGCGCTTGATTTCGTTGGTAAAAGGCAAATCGGAAGACGGATCTGCTTGGCTACGACAACAATCAGTGTCATTGCTGTGATCCGATCGAGATTTCTTTCGCTCTCACACGATCATCCCGAAATCTTGCTAGATGGAATCAAAAAATCATCCAATCTAAGGTAGCTCGCTACATACAAATACACCAAAAAAAAGTATTTCCAATTTTTTCTAAAATATTTTTCTGATACTTTATAGACCTGATCTTATCATTGGCATCTGTCATTTATGATTCCGATGTAGGTATTAGCGTTAGCGTTAGCGTTAGCGTTAGCGTTAGCGTTGTTACGGTATACTTCGTAGATTGGACACTAGTGATACTCATGTTTCTTATGGAATCCTTATCCAGATTGCTATCGGAAATCAAGGTGGGGAGTTACCCTTGATTCCAATCTAAGATAAAAATGGCATAAGCATGAGGATTACTACTCCAACCACGCCCATCTTTACCGTAACTAGGGATAGGAAAGGAAATGTTGATGTAGAGCTTACTTAACGAGAGAGGCCCCTCTGACTTGGCGACGCCCTCATAAGTTCTACAGAGTTGGTGGTTTGGTAGGGTAAGGTAGGTCATGGAGGTTTTCCCTCAAGCTGGCAATTCGACCCACAGACTATGTTGTTTACCTGTTTTTATTTAAACTCTTGCCAGCCGGCTGTCGAAAGAGTATGCTAATATCAATTTTATTTACAGTTTATTCTTTAAATAATTTTACAGACGATTTCTTAACCTCAATCTATCAACAAATATCCGTTGAACAAATCTAAATTTACCAAATTGTACTTTCTGCTCAGTGAGCAAAACGATTCTTCTAGGTTCATCGAATACAAAAATCAAACCATGCCTTTTAAAGATAATTATACTAAACATTTTACACAGTTTTTGTTTCAAGTATTTTCGCGATTTCTGATATAAATTCAATAGCAAACAATCAAACAAAATTAAAATATTCTAGCTAAATTTAACTATTTTGGTCGAGCATGGGTCAGCCGCCTGACACCCGCGTTGGAAAATATGTTCCATGCTTGCCCCCCACATAAAATAATAACGTGTGCTAATCACTAATGATACTAAAAGATTTAAATGAAATTAGGCATTGTTCCCTTATCATTTAGCACCGCCAGGGGAACTTGGCCAGTACCCACTGCACTTTTCTTCCTTTCCACAACCAATTACCATCATTTGTGATATTTCAACGGAATTTTATTGGGAATTCTGAAAAGGCAGACAATCAATGCAGTTAGATTGCCAGGTAATACGTGCACATCGTAGCACTGGTGATGCATCACAATCGTATATATATACAGGAGTATATGCACTATATGATGACATTGACCGGAAGATTAGATAAGCATTTCCCCCCAATTTATGATTCCGATGTAGGTATTTATCGAAAAGTGGAATTTGGGTCATGACGCTTACACACTGGAACCATGAACTAAGGTCATGATCGCAGAAACATAATTCATGAATCTGGCATCTGTCATTTATGATTCCAGGGTGTCGGCTCAAATCTCATAATTAAAATGTAATGTGTTTCAAAATGCATTTTGTAACCACTTAACGGTGAATTTATTTTAGAACATCCTTCGAAAGAATTCACGCTTTGTAACTAAGTGTTCTAATAAGCATTTTTACAGTTATCAAATGGATGCTTTTTCATGACTCAGTTTTCATTAGAACCGACATAAGATGTATTGTATCATATAATAAGGTCACGCTGTTTCTGACAATGGGCCGAAATGCAATTGTCCAAACTATATGTGCTATATGTGACAAAGCTAATTACTTTTTAACAATCCTGAAGGCAAACGAACCGAACCAAAACGTTTTGATGATTGTCGGGGCTAATCCGCACTGGGCCGAACATTTTCCACTCCGAATCGAGATAACTCTTCGTGAAGCAAAAAGTGGATCGACGTTTCTTCTGCATAAGCGAAAACACTAAACAATTCGAATTTCAGCACACAAACAACACTTTTAACCACGAATAAAGCCTGTCCACGTTAAATTTCGGACACCGTCATCCAATCCGATTTTTCGAAATTATCTGAGAAGATCAATTTACATGACAGTTGAATCTCTCGCTTTATGTGATTCTTTTAGCGTATTTTCATTCTTGTCCAAAGTGATAAAATAGCTACAAATAAATGTAACATAATCTCAGTGTCCGAAATTTAATGTGGACAGGCTTTACTTATCGGTTCTCTCGTGAAATTAACACGACTTTAAAAATTTAATTGTAAACTGTTTACTAAATCACGCCTTGAGGCAAATACAAAAATAAAAACACTTTAACTATGATTAATTCAAGAAAATTATTTAAATCTGATTATTTATTTTAGAGCGTCTTAGGTTAAATGTTACACAGTTATAAAACTTAACAATTCTTCCATTTACTTCCACTATAATCAACTTTGTATGTATCGACAGATACATGTTCCGTTTTCTACTTGAAAACTTCTTTAGTGTTTTGTTATCAATCGTAGGCAAAACAACAAAACACCGAAGAAGTTTTCAAGTAGGAAACGAAATACGTATCTGTTAGTACAAATAAAGTTGATTATAGTGGAAGTAAATGGAAGACTTGTAAAACAATTTATTTCTCCAAATGCTTCTTTTGCTTTTCCAGTTCATGTTTTGTTCGGATTTTGTGCATTAACAGTCATATCAAGTCTTAATCAATTGTGACGCAAGCGGATTAGATGTCGATGCATTGACGATATGTGCTCAAGTACTACCGCCACTCTTTCGTGAGAAGGTTCCCTGTGGCACCTGCCTCCTGCGTGAGTGGCTTCACTTCTCGAAAAACCGCGCCTTTTAAGCGCGATTGTTCATTGCATCAAAAACTAGACCTTCCTGCTGGCCCTTTTTACTCTGGAATTTGAAGAAAAATATGCAAAAACTCATTAAAGAATTACTATGTCTGAAACTTGATTTATGCATATGCACAACATGTGATAGATTTAGTTCGGAAAAGGTATTGGAGGGTAACCATTTCCTTTGGTGGGGCTTGATCCCACGAATCCAGCGCGCCAAACTGTCATACGAAAGAGCTGTCAAAAGGAGGCCCTAGTACGCTAGACAGGTTCTTTCCCTACTAAGCTACGAAGGACCTCCGTTGTCCTCCACAGCTAAGCAGGTACTGATGAAACCAAATTCCCAGCAGCAGGCACAAAGAATATTTGTAAGCGAAGTAATTTACTGATATAAACTTTTTGTGAAACCATCTAAAGAATTCTAGAAATACTACAGAATAAAGAAGTCAGCTTTATTTTGGAAATAGTTTTAAAATTATGAACCCACAGAAGTTTTTTTTGTATATTTCAGATATACAAAAAAACTTCTGTGGATACATAATTTTAAAACTATTTCCAAAATAAAGCTGAATTCATGGAGAGTTGTCAGTCGTTATCGTCAGAATTGGACCTGATTCATCGCCCTTCACATTCGCCACATCGCACTTCGCCGAGAAAACCTCATTAACCGCTGCCTCTGTGTGGCTGTTGCTTCTAGACAACCTGTCTGGATCAGTACTTTGGCATGAAAATGTCCATGGACTGAGAATACCTTTTAATGATTTGTCTGGTTGCACCTTTCGGTGTAAAACACTGAAGTATAAATATTGCCATTTTCATCACGGTTTAACGATTTCCTGTGTTGAGCATTGTTCTACCATCATGTGTATCCAACAATCGCTTACCTCATTCTGGTGTCTGTGTCACAAGCCACAAAAACTTTGAAAAAAAAGCGCCGAATCCTTCAAAGTTAATTTAGCCACCAGCATTTTACCTCAGCTAGGTATCCTTATAATCACGTATGCATTGCCGCATGATAAACGACAATCGTACGCATTTCTTCATGTATTTTTTCATACCTTCCTTGCACAGAAAACTTCCATTAAACAATATTAAAAAAAAAGCTCATTTTGAAACGCATTGTGTGTCATTGTCATCAACATGGTCCGTCGCATCAGGTCATCAGAAATCGATTTCACCGAGCTTTCAATTTCCATAATGCGTTCTCCGTGGACAATTGGCTTGTCAATCAGAATGGATGTAGAACCGAACTCGCTCGAACACCACCAGTAATCGAATGAGTGAGTAGCCTCGATCCATGTCCACTCCATGTAGGAATGTCGGCCAGTAGTGTCAATAATTCAATACATGCGGTGGTGAGGGGCACGATGACTGAACCGTCGCGCGCGGTAATTATTTTTTTAGCGAAAGTGCCGTCCGCATTCGGGACGCTGACTGCCACAGAGCGGGAAGTATAGACATGGGCACAAACTAAGTGTCACTCGCAATTAGCGGACTACCAGTCGGATGGATTCTCTCCGTTCATTGGCGGTTCGAACCCATCAATGAAATTGAAAGGGTTTTCTTCTTTGTGGCTCGGCGGCAGGTATCTAATCGCTCAATCTCTAATGGATTGAAATGGGGCTGGCTGCAATGGCACGTAGCACGCAAAACAGCTGTTATGTTAGTCACATTATCTGGGAATACTTGGGCGAACAGAACATGGTACAGGCGGACTTTTACTGTCGTGATGCATGTCAAAACAAATGTTATTCCAGCGTTACAACAACATTAGAAGTAATGTGGGGTTTCGCAACTTACTGTCTTCGAAATATAAGCTTGTACAGTGAAGTGCATTGACA
The DNA here is from genome assembly GCF_024139115.2 of Armigeres subalbatus. Classification (NCBI taxonomy): domain Eukaryota; kingdom Metazoa; phylum Arthropoda; class Insecta; order Diptera; family Culicidae; genus Armigeres; species Armigeres subalbatus. Next base: position 453,233,757 of record NC_085140.1, read on the forward strand.
AAGTTGGATTCCTTCGAGTAACGCCTTTATCAAATTTGTGAAGTTAATATGTAGATAACAGACACGAGAAAGAATTTTTTTACAGCTTTTTAGAGAATATCCTCACTTGTCATTGAACGAGTTGGTACTGTCCCATTTTATTCCACCACTTGATTGTAACTTTACAGATACGTAAATTCACCTCAAAAGTAAGGCCGTCTTCAGTGTCTGTATTTGACTCGAGTCCTTTTATTGAGGTAACACGAAGAGCGCATACGGTAGCGCAATGACGACTGCTAAAAATTTAATTCAAACGATGACGTCATTGTATGCAAGGAGACTGCAGAAAAACTCAATCGATATGATGACAGCAGTAGGGGAAACTGGACACACGTGATCCCCGGGGACACACAACTCTTGTTGGAATTCCTATAGGAATTCCTCCTGTTCTTTATTGAGACTTTTTTGTCACGAGCCCCTAGACCTGCCTTTGCTGCGATGTCCTGCCGAATTCCAGTCCAGCGCTTGTCTGCAGATTTCGTCTTCACTTCATTTACGCTCTCGAAATTCTAATGATATTGGGAAAAAACTAACTGAAAAAATCTAGGATACTTCAGTGGGAATTAGAGAGGGAATCTCCCATATAATCCATTGGGGTTTCTTGGAAGAATTTCCGGAGTTTTAGCAGAAACTTATGTTAGGAAAATTCCTGAAAAAAGTTCTAGCGGGATAATCGCATGCATTTTTGGAAAAATTTCTACAAGCGAGGGAATTCTTAAAGGAACTACGATTACCCGATTACCGATTACCTAAACGATTACCCGAGAAAATTCTCGGATGAATTTTGCGAAAAATACCTGGAGGAATTTTTAAAGAATTTCTGTAGGAAAACGTGAAAGATTTTCTGGAAGAATGCGTAATGGAATTTCCATAGAAGTTTTTGAGAGGATTCCTGGTTAGTGAGTTGAAGGTAGGTTCAATGTAGAGGAATTTCTTGTGAATTTCGAAATGAATTCAGAGTGAAGACGAGCTCAGTGGTCTAGTGGCTACCGCTTCTGTCTTATAAGCAGGAGGTCGTGGGTTCAACTCCAGGTTCGTCCTTTTCTTACTTTGTATTTTTTATCTTAGTTCTTTCTGTGTTTCACGTTCTACCAAAACGATTCCTGCTGTTATAACCTTCCACACAGCAAAAACTTATGAAATTTCAGCTTCATGTAAACGACATCACCTTCATTTATACATGAATGTAAAAGCATTTCCTTATTTAATTTTAAGTTAAAGATCATGCACATGATAAGAACATGTATAAAGACATAAATTTACACCGCCTTTCAATTATTTTTATGCTTGCTATATTTATGTAACAATCAATTAAATGCAATGTAATTTTACGCGAATTGAACTAAACATTTACACGTACGATTATCAACTGCCATTGACAGTGATAAACAAAGTCTCTCCGGATTCAGCGTTGCCAAAAACTCAAAATAATACAAACTGCTTAATTTTGGTAGGTATTTATTTAAATTTTCAACACAAGTATCTATATGTACTCGTTATTTTTTCACCTAAAACGGACCTTAGTTAACGGGTTGATGATTAAAGTGCCATCCAATTATAAAGCACTGAAACATCCAGATTCGATGTCAAATTACTTGGTTTCAACATTTCAAATTTCATGATGTAATTGATACATTAATCTAGTTTTGTAGAGCATTAGAGTGCCTTCTTCTATGGATCATATTCTTCTTTTGAGAGTTATTCTCTCATAATTTGTTAATAATCGGGCTTATGCTACGAATCGAACGTCTGAACATCTTCGTTCAACGATGTCTAAACGAAAATCGTGAAAGTGAATTTCCTCGGAAGAACGATTCTTTTTTTAATTTTTTCATTTGATCTCAGATTTTTGGGTGATGTCATTCGGAGTATTCTCCATTGTAAACACAATGTTGCACAATCGAGATAAGCCGACCAAGGCCGAAAGCCTAGGTTAGTAAGACAATAATAATGTTGCACAATTACACATCAGAAAGAACCGCTTGTATGACGTTTTTGGTTAAAATGAGATGTTCATATATTCTGAATCCTTGTCCAAAAATAAGAATACTCGCAAAAAAACATGAAAAAAGTTTGTTTGATTTGAGAAACTACGTAATGTACATGCACTTTAGAGACGAATTCTGGAGCCCTTCAGTAGTTACTAAGCTGGAGGTGCCCAAAGCGTTGAGTTTTGGCTATAAATATTGATCTGTATTGAAGAGATCAAAATATTCGGTGCCAATTTGTTGTTTTCTCGGAATCGTGTAAAATGAATAAATACATTTTCTCGAGCATACGATTCAATTGTGTATCAACGAGTTATTTTTTCATTTCGATATGCGATTTTATGGGTTGACATGAATTATCATACGATGTCTTAAACTAACTTCATAGTTTCATATTTTTGAATAAAAAGAAAGGAGAATGCAAATCATAGAATAAGCGTTATAGTTTTGAGCTGGCATGTAATTAAACTACAGTAAACTGTCAAACATCTTAGCAAAAATTTCACGATTTTCAGATTACAAATATTATTCCCAACAAACATTGGAAGCTGATAAAAAAGCTTATTACATTAAAAATATGCTTCTTCAGCTAAAAAACTAGCTTATTTAGCTTAAATTGTTTGATGGGTTCTTCATTCATTCAGTTCCACTACATAAAATAGTAGAAGTAAATGTAAGAAGAATATTTGAAATATTATAATTATAAACTGTATTTTTTAGGTTTAGCATTTATGCCTATGCAAAACTGTTCTGTTCTCATACTAATTGCTATCAATACCTACATCCAAATTTTTGTTTGGCAACCCTTATAGCTACATTCGTTGTTCAGTGCTTGTTTCCGTTTTGTGACAACTTTACTGAATCCAAAAGGTCGCAGTGGTGTTTATTAAATAATTCTGCATTAAAATTGGCCATTGTCAATCTGCAAATTAAATAAAAAGAACCTTTGTTGCAGAGGCTTGAACAAAATAAGGTAAGTGAAACATTTTCAGTAGATGTGCATTCGTATCTAACTGCATTTCATTCGCCTCTAGACGTTGGACACACACTATGACGAAACAGCATTTGCAGGAACAGAAACGATACGAGGATTCCGAAAACGATTTAGAAATAGCAATCATTTATAATGTAATTGGAATGAGTGAAAATATATAGCATGAAAAGCAAATTTGTCCTTTGTATTGTATCTTATTATTTTAATTGACATCCGTGAGCAAGCAACAAGAAGCAACGCATACAATTTCAACGACAAGTAATTTTCAACTACGACTACCGAGAAGGTAGAATTTAAACGAAATGTAAATTTAAACGAGCAAAATTTCAATCCAGTGATGTTTATTTTTCAATTTATATTCATGTTCCAAATATGTGCATGAAAATGAATTGAAAATTACATAATAATTTTAACTGTGCACACAATCCCAAAACCTCCCGAGGCACCTATGAGAGGTCGTAGAGTTCTCTGCATCTTTCATAAGTAGGTGTCCAACAAACCATCCTTCCCCTTCCTCAGCATTCGCAAGGACGTGGCCAGGACAGATCTCAACTATTGGAGAGTACATTGCTTCCATCTAAGAGTTAGTGATTAGTCCCAAATCAATATCTGTGGTAACGGATGAAAGTGATGCTACTCCTCATACAATAGTCTTGGCTTGTACCACCTACGAATTTGTGCGAACTGCTAAATGCTAATGCTAATGCTAATTTCGAAATGAATTCAGAGTGCATTTCTGGAGAGTTCTCAAAGTTATTTGGGAAAGGTTTTTGGGGGCATTTCCGAAGCCAGAGAGGAGGGGGATCGTTTTTTCAAGTCACGAACAGCAGAACGATCGCGCGATCGTTCTGCATTGTGTAGTAGTTTTAAAATAATAATTTATCCCTTTAGTGGTAATTTAAAAACATTTTAGGAGTTAATTCTCGAAAAATTCCTGAAAGAACTTCTAAGAGTTTTTTGTAAGGAAGAATTCCCGGAGGGACTTCCGGAACAAATAATGGAGGAACTTCCAGAAGAATTCTGAGAGAACTTCGAGGAACTTCTTAACACAATTTCGAATGTACTTCCGAAAGAACTTCCGGAGGAGCTTTCGACAGAGCTCCAGGAGTAAATTTCTGGAGAATTTTTTGAAGAAATACCCGGAGAAACCTTCGGAAAAATCCTGGAGATTCTTCCGGATAAAACCATGTAGAAACTTCTGTATAAATTCCTGAAGGATCTTCTGAAGGAATTCCTAGAGAAACTTTTGAAGCAATTCCCGGAGGAATTTCTGGAGAAACTTCCAAACGAACTCCTAAAAGCATTTCCGGAAGGACATCTGAAGGAATGCCCGAAAGAACTTTGAATGGAATTCCCAGAGGAACTTCAGAAGAAATCTCCGAGGAACTTCTGTGTCTGAGAGAACTTGCGAAGGAAGTCCGGAAGGAATCGCCGGAGGAATTGTGCCCGAGTAGCACAATTTCAGTGAATTTGGTTACTGCAACTCAAATACGATTTGATTTGGTAATATATAAATCAAATTTCTGGAGGAACTTCCGGAGGATTTCATGGAGTAGCTTTTGGAGGAAATATTGGAGGAACTTCCGGAGAAATTCCTGGAGGAACTTCCGAAGGAAGTCCTGGAGGAACTTCTGTAGGAACTTTCGGTGGAACACCTGGAGAAACTTCCGCAGGAATTCATGGAGAAACTTCCGCAGGAATTCCTAAAAAAAGTTCCGGAGGAACTTCCGGAGGAATTCCTGGAGGAACTTCCGAAGGAACTTCTGGAGGAACTTCCGAAGGAACTCCTGGAGGAACTTCCGAAGGAACTCCTGGAGGAACTTCCGGAGGAATGCCTGGAGGAACTTCCGGAGGAATTACTGGAGGAACTCCCGGAGGAATTACTGGAGGGACTTCCGGAGGAACTACTGGAGGGACTTCCGGAGGAATTCCTGGAGGAACTTCCTGGAGGAATTCCTGGAGGAACTCCTGGAGGGACTTCCGGAGGAATTCCTGGAGGAACTTCCGGAGGAACTTCCGGAGGAATTCCTGGAGGAACTTCCGGAGGAATTCCTGGAGGAACTTCCGGAGGAATTCCTGGAGGAACTTCCGGAGCAATTCCTGGAGGAACTTCCGGAGGAATTCCAGGAGGAACTTTCGGAGGAATTCCCGGAGCAACTTTCGGTAGAATTTCTGGAGGAACTTTCGGAGGAATTTCTGGAGGAACTTTCGGAGGAATTTCTGGAGGAGCTTCTGGAGGAATGCCTAGAAAAACTTCCGAAGGAATGCCTGGAGGAACTTCCGGAGGAATGCCTGAAGGAACTTCCGGAGGATTTCAAGGAAGAACTTCCGGAGGAATCTGGAGGGACTCCCGGGGGAGCTTTCGGGGGGATTCTTCGAGGAACTTCCGGGGGGATTCGTGGAGGAACTTCCGGAGGAATTCATGGAGGAACTTCCGGAGGAATTCCTGGAGGAACTTCCGGAGGAATTCCTGGAGGAACTTCCGGAGGAATTCCTGGAGGAACTTCCGGATGAATTCCTGGAGGAACTTCCGGAGGAATTCCAGGAGGAACTTTCGGAGGAATTCCTGGAGCAACTTTCGGTAGAATTTCTGGAGGAACTTTCGGAGGAATTTCTGGAGGAGCTTCTGGGGGAATGCCTAGAGAAACTTCCGGAGGAATGCCTGGAGGAACTTCCGGAGGAATGCCTGGAGGAACTTCCGGAGGAATGCCTGAAGGAACTTCCGGAGGATTTCAAGGAAGAACTTCCGAAGGATTTCCAGGAGAAACTTTCGGAGGATTTCCAGGAGAAACTTTCGGAGGACTCTACAGGGGAATTTCTGAAACAACTTCTGGAAAAAATCTCCAGTAGGAGCTTTCGGAAGAATTTCTGGACAGAGTTTCGGAAGAATTTCTGAAGGAATTTCCGGCGAAATTTGTGGATAAACTTTCTGGGAAATTCCTGGAAACCTCTGGAAAAAGTCCGAATAATTTTTAATGAAGCTCACGCTGTCCCACGCCGCCGCGCTATCGCCGCCCAACACCAATGGCGGATACAGCTACGCAGCCGCCGCAGGCTGAAAATGATCTATCACGCTGCTGCCGACAAATTTCCCATCAGCGCACAGGTTCAGATATGAGGTTGCCTCCTCCCATTGTCAAGAGCTCCTGGCCTTGATTGATACTATCGACGAGTGAAGAATTTATAAACCCTAAAAATCGTTCTGTTGACTAGTGAAGAACTTTAACAATGTGCACTGCTTGACTGCGGATATACAACAGTAAAGCACATGTGGAGGTGGAGGTTGGTACTCGGATTCTGATGGCTTTTTCCCTGCAAACGTGACCTTTTAAGTGGTCTTGTTGTGTAGGGGTTTTCACGCCCATCTAGAGAGGTAGGAGGTTGAGGGTTCGAGTCCTCCAAGATACGTGGATTCTTTTTTCGCAAATTTCTTTATCAATTTGTCCATTTTCTTTGAAACATATGCTGTGCATATGCACAGCCAAGATATTTAACAATAAAAATGGTTTTCGTAAGGGCCGAGTTGCCGAATAATATGCAATTAATTGTTCAAATACAATTTAATTTCGACTTCTGAAGCTTTCTGGAAGTTTGGTTACTCTTTTTACTTCTGGCGTAGTTTTATTATTGATGTGTGTTTCTAAGCACGTAAGACTATTATTTTTGTTCGTCGCGGCTTTTGTTTTGCAGTCGCGATTTAATTTGTGTCGCGGATTGGAACTTGCTCAGTTTGTAACAGCTCTGTATTATAATTCAATGGAGTGGATTGTTTGCAAATAAATCATGATCAGCATTTACAATTCAAAAGAAATTAAGTGTTGAAAAATATTATTAAATCAGTATCGTGCGTGCCAGCTTTCTTTTTTACGTTTTATAAATTGTAAAACAAAATAAATAATCTTTAATTTAAAATCGAAGTTTGATCATTTTGAACGTTAACTTTACTGAAAAACCAAAAATTCTATTGAAAAGGTCGAAAGACAAAAGGTCGAAAAGGACAAAAGGTCGAAAGGGACAAAGGTCGATCAAGAACAACTTGATTACAAGTAGGGTGTATTCCAAAGGAATTTATTAAATGTATTTGACTTCAAGCTGAAATAATACACTCACACAACAACTTCTCAACAAGTGGGAGAATGAGCAAAATATCAAATAAGGAGTAATTTTTATGAAACAATATTATGAATATCTAGATAGTTCTATTTGAGATACAAAGATTGTTGATTTAAGAAATGTATAAAACTTGTATTGTGGTACGATATTGATTGTCTCCGTTTCAGTTTCTGTCTATTTCACCTTTTGTTCCTTTCTTTCGACCTTTTGTTTTATACCTTTTGTCCTGTTCGACGTTTTATCATTTCGACCTTGTCCTTTTCTGACCATTTGTCCCTTCGACCTTTGTTGTCTTTCACTGACCTTTTGGCCTTTCGACCTTTATGTCCTATCGACCTTTTGTCTTTCAACCTTTTTGTTCCTAACCCGGAAAACCCAACTCCTAATCACCTCTATTGATAAAGCAGACACTGTTACTTTCATTCGAGAACCAAAATAGTTGCCTTACATAATATCAACAATATTCCAATTTTTCCATGCATCTTTAGGGGATTTAAATGGCTATCTTTCAAGATTTGTATGGAATTTGCATGAAAAAGTTAACAAAAAAAATTCTGGTTCCCATGATAGAACATTTCAATTTACACATGACAAAGAGGAAAAAGAAGAGTGTCTACTTTCACGTAGTATAGTCTGATACTACTATTATACTCCGTGAAAGTACACAAACTCTCTTCTATACTGATTTTAAGTGCGAATAGTATTTCTTAAAGACACAGTGATGCCACTTTATGAACTCAACTTGAAGTTATAGGAAGAACGATTACCTGATGCAAATTGACCTCCGTCTCTTAGCGCGGTAGCGCGATCGAAAACCCTTCCATTTTCCGTGCACCACCTGGCACTCTGTCACTGGCTCAACGCGTGGCAATCAATTTGATTGGCTTGGAGCGCTTCTCCTCTGCATCACTTGCCGTACCGTAATTACTCATAGCGCAATCCACGCGTCATATTTTTTCCACGTGCAACAACGGTGTGGAAATGCGTCAATCCTTATTATGTCGATGGAAGCTCCCTCAGGTCACCGGCTTTGATGGGAAAGCCGCCATATGTGGTGCCCTCTACGCTGCTGTGATGGTTGCGTTCAAATTTCACTCTTTGTCCTGTTGGTAGTCACCTATACGAAAATAGACCCGGCGGAATGGTGCTGGTCGCTGGAAAATGTTAATTTAACCAAAAAATATTTTTTATGTAAAGTATCAAAATTGTTATAAAAATAGTAGCTATCTGAGGAAAAGGGCAAAATGGAAATTAAAATGGAACAATAATATAAAAAATAAAATGTTGAGCCAGAAAATATGAATAAATAGTGCTTGACATACGACGAGAATATTTCTAAGTGAAGACATCTCACTAAGCAGAAGAAAGATAATTTTAAGCTTCACAAAGAAATAGTGACTACTTTTATAAGCCTGTTGGCATGTCTTCACTTTCTTGGATGTAATTTAAAACCGATTTACTGACAATTTTAGATGCTCCATTTAAAAATATAAGAAAGGAAAAGGGATTGAAAGCAAAACGCATATTTTCGTCCCTCCAACTGTAAGGTCATCATCTTCATTTATATAGTTGATGATCCGGAACATGAGCAATCGAGCCTCTGTGATGGCAGAACGGTATTCTCCATGTGTACACAGCATACCCACATATCTCGACCACGTTGACCTTCGCCCGGGTCGGTGAAAATTGCTTTTATCCACTGCAAATTCGCCCGTCAATTATCGACAACCGGAATCGACACCGTCGCTGCCGCGTTGTTGGTTTGCATTGCGATCGTTGATAGCAGGCACGTGGTTTTCAATGCAGCTCGGCGAGGTGCACGCAAAGTCGCTGAAGTCGTCGGTCGGCCGGTAGACGGTCACACTAATGAATTGTAGATTTTGGAAAATGAATGCGAAATGGGGAGCTTTTATTCTTGCTGGCGGCTATGGCCGATGCTCGCTCGTCAACTGTTGTACTTTGTTTGGGCAAAGTAATCAAGAAAAATGCAATTGAGTAGATCGAAAATAGTTAGGCGGTATGGATGCTATTCCACAATCACTTATAATTCTTGAAGACTACGCTGCTTTTTTCGTCGTTTGGGAAAAACATACTCGACTTCCGCGTCATAGAAGTCAAATAATAATGTCTTTAAACAACACTTTAGTTGAAAAACAAGCCAAGTTTCTAATTGAACTCTACATTATCGTTGTGGGAAAAAAGTAGTTTGTTAGATTTTAATCAGTATTTTCGATTTATATTTATAAAGGCTGGCAAATTTCCTTTAATATTACCATATCCTTCCATATCTATCCAAAATATTCTGACAATTTGTAAGCCTAATTGGTACATTTCTAACACCATTCTCCCCTGGCATACCTTCTTACATTACGAGTCCATGTGTCCCATTGTGGCTGAATCTAACGTATGATAATGGCCGTGACAAAAGGCCAAAACGGCCAACAATGTGCAACAGCAAAAGCAACCAGCACTTACGATCCGATTGAGGAAGCCAGAGACCAAGCAGAAGCGCATGAATCGAGTCGAGTTATCGCATAACAGAGCGGTAGCGTCAAGCGGCGCAACCTGTAGATCTGGAGAGAATTGCTTTAAGAGGTTGGTCTACATCACGCCATACACCTACTGGGTAATTTTTTGATCTGACCTTACACAGATAAAATATGTTCAGTGATTTTAAATGTATTTTCATGCATATTTGGGAGCATGTAAATAAACGTAACATTCGGATCGATTCCACTGTCCCCTTAAATCGAGAAATAAATTTAATTGAATATCGAATGTTAATTCGTTTTGATGGGATTAGCTGCAATCTTACACGTCGTTTGAATTTTCAAAACTATTTGCTGTGTAGATTATTTGAATCGGGAAAGATTTTTTTATATTAACATTCTTTCAATTACAGCGAGTATGAAATCGCCTCTTCTTTTTTCTTTTACTTTAAATATGAAACACATTATCTCGCCATAGGGTAGAACGAAGCAAGATGAGCATTCTAAGATTGGTTTTCAATGCCCTCCCTCAGCAAAAACATATCTTTCTATATATTACAATACAAAAGCTCATTTGTGTTACATCTTATCAAACATCAAGACTAGAGAAGTTTCCATGAACTTTGGTTATAAAAACCAAAAATTCATTTTAATAAAGAAATAAAAAATCAAGACTAGAAACGCGAGGTTCAAATATACTACGGGGCAAGGATGTTGAGCATCTCGGGGTAAAGAAGGCCTCTCTCTAAAAATCGATTTTACCAACTAAAATTTATTAGAGCACAAATATTAATTATTCAAATCTAATTCAACATGGTGGAAAAAAATTTACTGGTGAATAATGGCCCTCAAATATTATTTGGAAGACTTATAATATGTGTATTTGATCAGGATGGGGTAGTTTAGTTAGCCTTTACGAGCAAAGGCGTAGGATTGCCAATCCGGAGATGGAAAATTCGATTCTTGGTCCGGTTTAGGATGTTTCGGGTGGAAACATTCTCGACTCCCTGGGTACAGTGTAATCCATTGTAAAGCAATAAGATACATACTCATGCAATGGCGGCAAAGAAAGCTTTCAATCAGTAACTAACAAAATGCCAATCGAATAGAATAGTTAAAAATCAGGACAAGTCCAGTTGGAATTCAGAGCCATCAGAAATAAAAGAAGATTTTCAAGCATTTTCATTTTAAAAATATTCATGTTTTTAAAAACTTTTTTCTTAATTATGATTTCTTTATAATTTCTTCTCCTACTAATCTATATACAAATATATAATCTAAAACTAAAGTGCATTGTTTAAAAACAAATTCTAAATGAAAATTTTCTAAGTGGTAGGCTCTGGCTTTCGATGGATTATGTTTTAGCTTTATAAGTTAACTTTCTTCCAATGAATTCTATGCAAAAAACTGACTTTTCGAGATGAATCTTGCTGAAATTCCTGCTAAAAAAACCTGACCTTAGTAGATGGTAACAGTTTTATATCAGAAACTTGTTATTGTAAATCACAGTATTTTTTTTCTAACAGATATTGTTATAAAACATATACTATTAGGTAGTTAAAATTACCATAAAAAAATTGCAACAAAATTTATTTTAGTTTTAACAAAAACGTTACTAAATATAGTTTTGAATTGAACAAAAACATAACTCGATGTGTTACAAGGACTGATGAAAATTTCTAAAATTATTTCAAATTATGTTAATAAAAGAATCTAGTTATCATTGGTTAAGTACATAAATTATTGCTATTCATAATAATTGTATCACATTTTGTTATAATCATTTTTCACCTTTTTGTTTAATCAATTTTCTTTCCTTCATACAAAACAGAGAATTATTAGATTTCACATATTTTTATTTGTAATTTGGATATAATTTTGTTATAACTAACTCTGCTGAGAAGGGACTGTGACTTACAGTATGGAGAAGTTCAATGCCTAACCATGCTTCTCCATAATTGCATCTCCTATTTGTTACTGTCTTGTGTAATTGGGAAAGCACATAAAATTGGAACAGTAACTACACACTAAACAATATCAATACACATAGTTCTTTTTACACGGGTGGGTTTAGTTGACTACGACCTTTAGCGAAAATGAAATTGTGAGTTAACCTCCTATGAAAAAATCAAAGTAAAAATCAGGTGGTATTTAAAAGCTGTGAAAATCAGGTTAGCCGGGGAAATTGTAAAGAATACCAACCGTGAAAAAAATATATTGCGTGTAATACACCGTAAATCATATGTAAATGATTTATTAGCGATGACATATTCTGATGGAATCAAGTTTAAAGATGTTCGCAGTTATGTTGAGCACCACTCGATATATAGTGCCTACGCACATCTGCCATTTTGTGTTGATTTTCGCTTTTGGCCTGCGTCGCAGCATGCGTGAAATATTAAAAATGACAGTTGTACGTTAAGCTTCCAGTATTGTGAGCGCTGGTGTGCCCCTGGAAAATCGCGAGCACTTTGAAACGTCCTGGATTCCGTCAGGAGTGACCTTAACACAGAGCTGAGGAGTGAGGAGCGAGGAAACCGAAACAAAGATGAAAATTGTATTGGTGTTTTACTAAAGCTCAAATATGTAGATCTTTACCATTTTTTCAATGGCATTTCCGGGAAAGTGACGGAGTAAAACTACAAAATTGGAAGAAAGCAACACTTCTTCTCGACACAGGCGCGAATCAGACCCCATGTCCCCAAACCTATACCGTCGCATAGATGGATCGTCGTGGTGACATTTGTTTGTGTGCATTGGGGAACGTTCAAGTGAAGCGAAAAAATCTTATTTTGGTGTACAATGAAAAGACAAATGAGAGTTTGACTGTTTTGAACGTTCCGACGGTGATACAAATCAATTGGGTAAATCTACACGGCAAATGATGGACGACGTCGCGATCGTCGCCGTTACAGGTTGTTTTAAAATATTGAGCGCATCGTGCTCGTGGAAATGGGAAAACGATAAAAAAAAAATCTGGATGCTCACACAATATGAAAAATATGTTGATATGTAAAAACAGAAATAGTATTGTTTTAATTTATTGAGATTTTTATGTAGTGAGCGAATTTTGTTGTTAAAATGCTCATGCTCATTGTGATTTCCTACAAACAAATACAGTTTCAATTAATTCTTGAATAGCAGCAAATTAATCATTACATGCTTCCAATATATGTAGGGGAGATCTCCCAGTTATCAGCCGTACACATAATCCATAAAACGAAAAAACTCTAACTTTCCGGTTATATTTACTGATAATTGGTGATTCATATAATCCATATTTGGATATTTAGAACACGTTTTTCGACGATGTTATGATTAATTTTTGAGAAAAGTGTCCCTCTAGTATCGGACATTATTACATCATGTTTAAATATGACCAAATTTCCATTACATGATAAGTAGTGACATAATTTAGAAAAGTAGCATTGTTTATTTGCTTTGAGTTTTAGGGGAACTGTCCCGATCTCCATCTCACTGAACATTTATTCATCCCAATACAGTACCAATTTTGTCGTTTCTTTTTGTCAACATGCGTGCTCACTGCTTGGAAAAAAATATTAAAAATGAGACAAAATCAAATTGCTTTGCTTTTTGATGGGATGAATATCGGAGCCATGAGATGAATTCCAGGAAAGCAGTTCCCTTAGTTATTAAAATGTTTTATCAGAGCTTTTCTTTTGTCCCTCCCTAAATTTCTCTACATCCTTTTCTCCAAATTTCCCTAATCTTTTCAATGCTATCTTCAAATATATTTTCACAGATTTCAGTATACCTTTGTTCTGATTCTTAATATTAATGCTATCAAACATTCTCAAATAAACTGCTGAAACACCAAAATTTTGAGCATTTTTTTCAATCTCAAATTTTAAACAAAGTTATCAGTGTACTTCGTTTGATTTTGTATTGCTGTACTAGTATACGTAAAGGCTATGAGGATCACCTAAAACCGAACTTTTGATAGAAGATGGCCGGAGACCCTAGTATATACTAAATTCGAGCTCAGCTCAACAATTGAGGTGATGTCATATGTGTAGTATGTATATGTATGTATATGAGAACAAATTTTTATCAAATATTTTTATGCTTTTACAAGAGGCTGCATTCGACTGAATCCTTCCTTATTTTTTCGCTATTGATTGGGCCAATCGCCCATTGCGTTTACAGGTTATTAGAAAAAATTAATTTTTTCCCCAGTTTCCCATAGTACCAAAATTAATTTTTTTTTCAAAATTACTGCATTCTTAATTCTTATTTAGTCTACATCCTAAACAGATAACATTGAATCAACATTTGACGCCACAATACACGGTTCGAGCCGCATCTCTCCATCCTCGAACTCTCGCCTAGTCGTTTTGCATTTGGTCTGCCATCTCGCTCGCTGCGCTCCGCCGTCCTCGTACACTGCCGGATCAAAGCGAACACCATTTTCAGGGTGCTGTCGGCATTCTTGCAACATGTCCTGCCCATCGTCACCTTCCGGCTTTAGCTACCTTTGGTACTGGGTTCTGCCAGAGTTGCGAGCTCTGGTTCATTCTTCGCCGCCACACACCGTCTTCTTCGCCAAAGATGGTCCTAGCACCCGTCTCTCACCTGAGTGCTTACAGAGTCCTCTCGAGCATTGTCATGTTTCATGTCCGTAGAGGACACCCTAGCGTCTTGTACATGACACATTTGGTGCGGTGGCGAATCTTTCGACCTGTTGTTTCTTCTGGAGCCCGTGGTAGGCCTGACTTACAGATGATGCCTTCGTATTTCACTAGCGTTGTTGTCAGCCGTTAGCAAGGATCCGAGGTGACGAATTCCCGACCACCTCGGTTCCTCTATAACAGCTGCTTCCCAGGCCCTGTCGCGCTCGTTCCACAAGCATGTGCTTTGTCTTTGACGCATTCCACCAGTCCAACTTTTGTTGCTTCACGTTTCAGGGGGGTGTACAGTTCTGCCACCTTTGAAATATGTTCGCCGACAATGTCCATGTCATCCGAGAACAAATAAACTGATTGGATCTTTGAAATGCGCGCTGTTACAGCTCTCCATCGACACCTTCTGCGCAATGTTGAACACAAGTACACCTTGTCTTAGTCCCGGCGCGTTCAGACGAACTGGGTGTTCATAAATCCACACAGTTTGCACACCATCCACCGTTGCTTTGATCAGTGGTGCTTCTGGAACTGGGCTTTCTCTCCATTTTTCCATAGCTCTACGGATTACACTGTCGTATGCCGCCTTAAATCAACGAACAGATGGTGCGTTGGGACCTATTCACGGCATTTTGAAGGTTTGCTTACAGTAAAGATCTGCGTTGTCGAGCGGCCGTCAACGAACGGCTTGATAACTTCCCACGAACTCATTCACTAATGTGACAGAGACGTAAGATGATCTGGGATATCTTTTAGGCGGCATTAGGATGGTGATCGCTCGAAATTCCCACACTCAGCTTGTCGCCTTTCTTAGATGGGGTATGTAAACCTTTCTTCCACCTCCTCCAGCTCGTTCGGTTTCCCAGTTCTGACTATCAGTTTGTGGGGCAAGTGGCCAACTTTTCGGGCCATCTTGATAGCTCAGCTCGATACCATCCTTACCAGCTGCTTTGGTCTTTAGCTGTTGAATGGCATCCTTAATTTCCCTCAAGGTGGGGGCTGGTTGGCTTCCATCGTCCGCTGAACTGACGTAGTCATCTCCTCCCTGCCTTGACTTTCACTGCCTGTACTCAGCGCCATTCAATTTCCTCGTAGTGCTGCTTCCACCTTTCATCACCACACGTTCGTCCGTCAAATACTCCCATCTTATCCAGGCACATTTCAGCTCGCGCACAAGCCTTTGCGCGTTTCGAAATCCGCAAGTCTGACCATCCTGCACTCTGCTTCTTCCAGGCGGCGTTTCTTCCCTGAAAAGGCGGGTCTGGCTGTCTCCGCTTCCGCTCTATAAGTCTCCACGGTTCTGCCGGGGTACCTTGTAGTAGGTGACCGCCCGCGATGCGTCCTTCTCCTCCAGCAAATCTGTCTGCACTTCGTCGAGACCAATCGTTCCTGTCGACTTCGTGCCATATACCCGACGCGTTGTTCTCCGCTGCGTCGCCTTAATGGCTGCTTCAACTGTATTCCAGCAGTCCTCAAGAGGGCCCTCATCGAGGCTCACCCTTCCGGCAACGCTGCTCGAGATGCTGCAGCTAAGCATGGTGGCGACATCAGGTTGCTTCAGTCGTTCTAGGTCGTACCACGGCGGTCGATCGGTACCGAACATTGTTGATGACGGATAGTTTGGGCGCAGTTTAACCATCACCAGATGATGATCAGGTCGATGTTAGACCTAGATATGCAACGTCGATAATGTCGGAAGATGCCGTCCATCAATCAGAACGTGGTCGATTGTGACTTTGTCTGCAGTGGTGATCTCCGATAGAGGGGCTGCAGTGGAAGTAGAAGATTGCTGCGAATGGCCATATTCTTGAGGCGGCAATCAATTAGTCGTAGGGTCGTTTCGTCGTCAGCCGCTGAACTTTCTCAATAAGTCGGTCTTAAACTCCTCCTCTTGGCCAACCTGAGCGTTCAAATCTCATAGATGAATTCTTGACGTGCGTTTGGCGGCAGCTGTCGTCACTCACGTTCCAGCTGCGCGTGAATGTCCTTATCATCATCAGTGCTTCCGGGTGTGGCGCAGGACCGTTGAGAGTTGCAGTTCCACGAAACCGAGTTTCCAAATGGTTGCGATCATAGTTTTGTTCAGGATTCACTCATTGGTCGTATATGTCTGCATGTTTTGCACTAGACCTTTTGGAAAATAACAAAAACATCAACAACAGAGGAAACGACATTGTGTTTGTTGTCCTTCATAACCACGAGCATTTTCGAATCTAGTAGGTGCCATTTAATTTTCCTTCCATTCCTCGATCTCTCCCTATCTGATGGTCCCTTATATATCGAGGTGGAGACTCTCCGTCAATGTTTGCATTCAAACTGAATGTTCACATACGTCACTGAAACCTGCCTTCCCATTTTTTATGCGTGCTCATGTTGT
>NC_085140.1:453250420-453319829 GCF_024139115.2 Armigeres subalbatus
AATTATAACAAAATGTGATACAATCATTATGAATAGCAATATTTGTAACACAACCAATGATAACTTTGTTCTTTTTATTAACATAATTTGAAATAATTTTAGAAATTTTCATCATTTTCCTTGTAACACATCGAGTTATGTTTTGTTCAATTAAAACATATTTAGTAACGTTTTTGTCAAAACTAAAATAAATTTTGTTGCAATTTTGTAATTTTAACTACTAATAGTATATGTTTTATAACAATATCTGTTAGAAAAAATACGTGACACAATAACAAGTTCTGATATAAAACTGTTACCATCTACTGTTGTTTTTTTAGCAGGAATTTCAGCAGGATTCATCTCGAAAAGTCAGTTTTTTTTGCATAGAATTCATTGGAAGAAAGTTATATAAAGCTAAAACATAATCATCAAGCAGAGCCTACACTTAAGAAAATTTTCATTTAGAATTTGTTTTTAAACAATGCACTTTAGTTTGATTATATTTGTATAATAGGTAGGAGAAGAAATTATAAGAAATCATCATTAGAAAAAAAAGTTTTTAAAAACACGAATATTTTTAAATGAAAATCTTGAAAATCTTTTTATTTCTATGGCTCTAATTCCAACTGGACTTGTCCTGATTTTTAATTATTCTATTCGATTGGCATTTTGTTAGTTGATTGAAAGCTTTCTTTACCCGCCATTGCATGAGTATGTATCTTATTGCTACAATGGATACATGTACCTAGGAGTCGAGAATGTTTCCACGAAAACATCCTAGACGGACCAAGAATCGAATTTTCCATCTCCGGATTGCAATCCTACGCCTTTGCTCGTAAGGCTAATCTAAACACCCTATCCTGATCAAACACATATTATAAGTCTTCAATAATATTTGAGGGCCATTATTTACAGTGAATTTTTCCACCATGTTGAATTAGATTTGAATAATTAATATTTGTGTTCTAATAAATTTTAGTTGGTAAAATCGATTTTAAGAAGGGGCCCTTCTTACCCCGTAGGATGCTCATCTTGCCCTGCAGTATATTTGAACCAGTAAAAACAATGTTTTAGTTAGTACCTTAACGCGATTACGTTCCCGTTATACTGCGTTCTAGTCTTGATTTTTTATTTCTTTATTAGAATGATTTTGGTTTATAACAAAGTTCATGACCTCTAGTCTTGATGTTCGATAAGATGTAAACAAATGAGCTGTTGTATTGTAAAATAGAAGATATGTTTGCTGAGGAGGCATTAGAAATCAATCTTGAATGCTCATCTTGCTTCGTTCTACCTATGGCGAGATAATGTGTTTCTATTTAAAGTAAAGAAAAAAGAAGAGGCGATTTCATACTCGCTGTAATTACAAGAATGTTGATATAAAAATCTTTCCGATTCAAATAATCTACACAGCAAATAGTTTTGAAAATTCAACGACGTAAAATTGCAACTAATCCCATCAAACGAATTAATATCTGATATTCAATTAAATTGATTTCTGATTTAAGGGACAGGGAATCGATCGAATGTTACGTTTATTTGCATGCTCCAAATATGTATGAAAATACATTTAAAATCACAACATATTTTATCTGTAAGTTGAATCCAAAAAAAATTACCCGGTAGGTGTAGCGTATTAGACCAACCTTTCAAGCAATTCTCCAGATCTACGGTTGCGCGCTTGACGCTACTGCTCTGTGCGATAACTCGACTGATTCATGCGCTTCTGCTTAGTCTCTGGCTTCACTCAATCGGATCGTAAGTGCTGGTTGCTTTGTGTTGCACATTGTTCCGTTTTGGCCCTTTTGTCACGGCCATTATCATACGGTAGATTCAGCCACAATAGGAACATGGATTCTAAATGTGAAGGTATATGGGGAGAATGGTGATAAATGCACCAATTAGGCTATAAATTGTCGGAATATTTTTTGGGGAACAATAGAGAACATAAACTTAAAGAGGATATGGAAATATTTAAGAGGAATTTGTAAACATTTGATGAGTAAACGGTGAAAACAGTAGTGACGAATTTCAGAATTTTAAAATATAAACCGAATTACAATTAATCCATGGGTGAATATAAAATTCTCAGTTGATAAAATCTAACAAACTACTTTTTTCCTACAACGGTATTGCAGAGTTCTATTGAAACTTGGCTTGCTTTTTAATTAAGTGTTGTTTAAGACTTCATTATTTGACTCTGAAGTCGAGTATGTTTTCGTAAAGGAACAAAAAGCAACTAGTCTTCAAGAATTATAAGTGATTGTGGAATAGCATCATACGCCTAACTATTTTCGATCTACTCAGTGCATTTGTGATTACTTTGCCCAAACCAGTAGAACAGTTGACGAGCGAGCATCGGCCACCGCCTTGAATAAAAGCTCCCATTTCCATTCATTTCAAAATCTACACATTAGTGTGACCGTCTACCGCCGACGAGATAGCGACTTTGCGTGCACCTCGCCGAGCTGCATTGAAACCACGTGCCTGTATCAACGATCGCAATGCAAACCAACAACGTGGCGGCGGTGTCATTCCGGTTGTCGATAATTGACGGGCGAATTTGCAGTGGATAAACAATTTTCACCGACCCGGGCGAGGTCAACGGTCAGATATGGGTATGATGTGTACAAATGGAGAATACCGTTCTGCCATCACAGAGGCTCGATTGCTCATGTTCCGGATCATCAGCTATATAAAAGAAGATGACTCTAAGTTGAGGACGAAATATGCGTTTGCTTTCAATCCCTTTCCTTTCTTATATTTTTTAAATGCATCTAAAATTGTCAGTAAATCGGTTTTAAATTACATCCAAGAAAGTGAGACAGCAACAGGCTTATAAAAGTAGTACTATTTCTTTGTAGCAAAATTATCTTTCTTCTGCTTAGTGAGATGTCTTCACTTAGAAATATTCTCGTCGTATTCAACTATTTCTTTCTACATGTTCTGGCTTAACATTTTTATTTTTTTTATATTATTGTTCATTTAATTTCCATTTTTGTCCTTTCCTCAAATGGCTACTATTTTTAAAAACAATTTTGATACTTTACATAAAAATTTATTTTTGGTAAAAGAAACATTTTCCAGGTGATAAGCACCATTCCGCCGGGTCTATTTTCGTATAGCTGACTACCAACGGGACAAAGAGTGAAATTTGAACAACAACAACAAGCAGCGTAGAGGGCATATGGCGGCTTTCCCATCCGTGACCCGAGGAGCTCCATCGACATAATAAGGATTGACGCATTCCCACCGTTGTTGCGTGGAAAAATGACGTGGATTGCGATGTGAGTAATTACGGTACGGCGTGGTGCGAGAGGAAAGCGCTCCAAGCCAATCAAATTGATTGCCAGCGTTGAGCCAGTGACAGAGTGCCAGGTGGTGCGGAAAATGGAAGGTTTTCGATCGCGCTACCACTAGAACGGAGGTCAATTTGCATCGGTAATCGTTCTTCTATAACAAGTTGAGTTCGTAGCTGGCGTCACTGTGTCTTTAAGAAATACTATTCCATAAAAATCAGTATAGTATCACGTGAAAGTAAAAACTCTCCTCTTTTTTGAAATGAGGCCAAATTGCTTTATTTTTAAATCCCAACAACTCTTTATAGACTAGCTTAAAAACAGTCGCGCGAATTGGAATATTTTTGATATTATGAGACATGTCCTCTTTATCAGAGGTGATTAGGGTTGGTTTTCAGTAAAGTGAATGTACATAATATCAAACCGAAGTTCAAAATGATCAAACTTCGATTTTAATTAAAGATGATTTATTTCCCTTAGCGGACAAAGACTCTTAAAATTTATAAAACATAACAAAACATAACATAACTTCTTGGTGTAAATGTTGATCATGATTTTTTCAGCAATCCACTCATTGAAGATAGTACAGGTGTGTTACGAACTGAGCAACCTTAATCCGCTAACATCGACTCTTCTTCTATTGGCATTACATCCCACATGGACAGAGTCGCCTCGCAGCTTAGTGTTCATTAAGCAATTCCACAGTTATTAACTGCGAGGTTTCTAGCCAGGTTACCATTTTTAGCTGTATATCATGAGGCTAAAGATGATACTTTTATGCCAGGGAAGTCGAGGTCTTCCAATCGAAAATTCCCTAGACCGGCACCGGGAATCGAACCAGCCACTCAGCATGGTTGCTTTGTAGCCGCGCGTCTTACGCACGGCTAAGGAGGGCCACCAAATCTATAACATACAATTAAATCCGCGACTGCAAAACAAAACCGCGACAATCAAAAATAATGGTCTTAGTAGTTAGAAACATACTTCAATATAAAACTACTCCCGAAGTAAAAGAGTAACTTGAAACTACAGGCTTCAGAAGTTGAAAAATAATTGTATTTGAAATTTTGTTGTTTGATGTCCAAGTTTACAGATCTACATTTTACTGGGAATAAAGTATATGACGTTTCATATTGCGATACATTATTTAAAAAATGATGAAACTCATCGTTTGAATAGGTTATACGTCCATGTACGCAATTATCGAACAAAACTAACTTTCAAATTTAGCCAATGTGCATGATGGCTATTTCACAGTTAATTGTAACCTTATCTAGTGTCTAGTGTGATAGAAACTGTTAGCGACTCCGAACAGTTCGAACTAATGGTGGAACCAAAGTGAGAAGGCTTCCGATTCTTTAAGATCTTGACTTTTCCTAACTGATTCTGAAGAGAGGTCCTAAAATTTTACCCAACAAAGCTCACAAAAGAGTGCAGGGGCGGACAGAAATGCTAATGTCTGGGGATTGTCTAACAAATTGTCGACGATTTGAAGAAACACTGCGCATATTGGAGCAGAGGGGTATGCAGGAGTTGCGTGATTCTGCTTCCAATGAACAAACGAGTGCAGAGTCTAAAGGATTGCAACGTCTTTTGATTTGTAAAAGACAGGAACACCGTCCTCGACCAGAGGTCCTACAGACTGAACACTTAACGCCTAGACAACGGACAGGACGCACATAATACACATAATTTTTCGATCAAGAAAAGTTTCCTTCTTTACGGCGGGAATCGAACCAACACTCCACAGCACATGCGTCTAGATGATTGACGTCGCTAACCGCATGGCCACGAAGCCCACAAAATGCATTCGACCGTGATTTCCCAGATTTTTTTTCCATCTTTATTTTTAGATTTCTAGAATTTATTTCTTCACTAGTCAACAGAACGATTTTTAGGGTTTATTAATTCTTCACTGTCAATAGTATCAAGGCCAGATCCTTGACAATGGGAGGACAACCTCAGATCTAGACCTGTGCTGATGAAAAATTTGTTTCAGCGGCGTGATAGATCATTTTCATCCTTGCGGCTTCAGTGCATCACGCCGTTGGTGTATGGGCGATAAGTGGCGGCGTGGAGACAGCGGAGTCATTAAAAATTATTCGGACTTTTTCCAGAGGTTTCTCTAGGAATTTCACCGAAAGTCTTCATGATGTTCCTCCAGGAATTTCCCAGAAAGTTTATCCACAAATTTCGCCGGAAATTCCTTCAGAAATTCTTCCGAAACTCTGTCCAGAAATTCTTCCGAAAGTTCCTACTGGATTTTTTCCAGAAGTTGTTACAGAAATTCAGAATCCTGAAAGTTTCTCTAAATCCTCCAGTTTCTCCTGGAAATCCGAGTTCTCCAGGAGTTCCTCCGAAAGTTCCTCCAGAAATTCTTCCGAAAGTTGCTCCGAAATTCCTCCGAAAGTCCTCCAGAATTCCTGAGTTCTCAGGTTGGAAGCTTCCTCCAGGAATCCGAGCTCCTCCAGGAATTCCTCCGAAGTTCCTTCAGAAGTCTCCAGAATTCCTCCAAGTCTCCTCCAGGAATTACCTCCGGAAGTCCTCCAGGAATTACTCCGAAGTTCTCCGGAATTCCCAGTCCTCCAGGAATTACTCCAGTTCCTCCAGAATTCCCAAGTCCCTCCAGGACCTCGAATTCCTCCAGGAATTCCTCCGGAAGTTCCTCCAGGAATTCCTCCGAGTTCCTCCAGGAATTCTCCGGAAGTCCTCCAGGAATTCCCGGTTCCTCTCCAGGAATTCCTCCGGAAGTTCCTCCAGAATTCCTCCGGAAGTTCCTTCCAGGAATTCCTCCGAAGTTCCTCCAGGAATCTTCCGAAGTTCCTCCAGAATTCCTCCAGTTCCTCCAGGAATTCCTCCGAAGTTCCTCCGGAATTCCTCCGGAAGTTCTTCCAGGAATTCCTCCTCCGAAGTTCCTCCAGGAATTCCTCCGGTTCCTCCAGGAATTCCTCCAGGAAGTTCCTCCAGGAATTCCTCCGGAAGTTCTCTCCAGGAATCTCCTCCGAAGTTCCTCCAGGAATTCTCCGAAGTTCTCCAGGAATTTCTCCTCCGAAGTTCCTCCAGGAATCCTCCTCCGAAGTTCCTCCAGGAATTCCTCCGGAAGTTCCTCCAGGAATTCCTCCGGAAGTTCCAGATTTCTCCGGAAGTTCCTCCAGAATTCCTCCTGAAGTTCCTCCAGGAATTCCTCCCAGTTCCTCCGAATCTCCTGGAAGTTCCTTCAGAATTCCTCCGGAAGTTTCCTCAGGAATTCCTCCTGGAGTCTTCCAGTAATTCTCCGAAGTTCTCAGGAGTTCCTGAGTTCCTCCAGGAGTTCTCTGAAGTTCCTCCAGGATTCCTCCGAAGTTCCTCCGGACTTTTTTTAGAATTCCTGAAGTTTTCATGAATTCCTGCGAGTTTCTCCAGGAGTTCGAAGATCCTCAGGTGTTCCAACGAAAGTTCTCCAGAAGTTCCTCCAGGAGTTCTTTCGAAGTTCCTCCAGGAATTCTCCGGAAGTTCCAATATTTCCTCCAAAAGCTACCATGAAATCTCCTGAAGTTCCTCCAGAAATTGATTTTATATTACCAAATCAAATCGTATTTGGTTGCAGAACCAAATTCACTGAAATGCTACTAGCACAATTCCTCCGGCGATTCTTCCGGACTTCTTCCGTTCCTCAGACATTTTTCCAAGCTCTCGGAAGTCTTTCGAAGTTTCTCGAAATTTCTTCGAGTTCCTCTGGGAATTCCATTCAAAGTTCTTCGGCATTCTCCAGATGTCCTTCCGAAATGCTTTGGTTCGTTTGGAAGTCTTCAGAAATTTTCTTGCATTGCTTGAAAGCTTCTAGAATTCTTCAGAAGATCTTCAGAATTTATACAGGAAGTTTCTAAATTTTTATCCGGAAGAACTCCTGATTTTCCAAGGTTTCCAGGTATTTCTTCAAAAATTCTCCAGGAAATTTACTCCTGGAGTTCTGTCAACTCCCTCAGAGCTCTTTGAAATACATTCGAATGTGTTCATTAAGTTCTCGAAGTTCTCCTCAATTCCTCTGGAAGTTCTCCATTATTTGATCTGGAGTCCCTCTGAAGTTCTTTCCCTTACAAAAACTCTTAGGGAAGTTTCAGAATTTTGAGATTCAACTCCTAGTCTTCGTTTTAAATTACCACCTAAAGGGATAAATTATTATTATAAAATAACAACTAGCAGAATGATAGTCTGATCGTTTCTGTATCAGGACTCAAAGCCTCCCTCTCGCTTGGAAATGCCAAAAACCTTCCAAAACTTTGATGAACTCGTTCACAATACTAACTTGAGAACTCAGAAATGCACCTGATTCACTCGGTTCACAAGTGCATCCTCGTTGAACCTACCTTACCATACTCAACTAGAAATCTCCGTCGAATTGCTACGCATTCTTCAGAAATCTTTACGTTTTCTCCAATCTTTTTGAAAAATTCCTCCAGTATCTTTCGCAAAATTATCCTGAGTAATTTTCTCAGTGCAATCGTCAGGGTCAGGCTCCCAAACCTTAAAATGGGTACTCAACTCCTGTAAAATTTATATATGTACCACTCTATGAAAAAATGCCATTTTACCTAAGTTAGCATAAATTGAATCAGAATGTCTGCCTTCGACTTCTTCCACATAAAAATATTCACGTTACCTCATGTAAAATGCAAAATGACGAACATGGATTGTTTGTCAAAATGTTAGGTTTTATTTTACTTATTAAGGACGAGGCTTTTAGGCATACAATTAATGTTTAAATAAAATACAGTGGTGATGGATATTTAAAATAAAAATGCAGTTTGAATTTGAAATAATGTTCTAAAAATGATCAAAAGGTTCGCATTCGGAGCTGCAATTAATATTTGTTCTATGGACCCACTGTAACTCTTGACTCGGACTTCTGAGAATCAGGACCCACAGTTGGGAAACCATGGTTTAGGTAATCTGATAGGGTAATCGTAGGTTCCTTTAAGAATTCCCTCGTTCCGAAGAAATTTTGTACCAAAATTCAGCTTGGATATCCGACTAGAACTTTTTCACAATTTTTCCTAACATAGTTGCTAAACTCAAAATTCTTCCGAAACCCCAATGGATTATATATGGGAATTCCTCTCTTTTCCTAGCCAGTACCCTAGATTTTTTTCAGTTAGTTTTTCATGTATCAATAAATTGCAAGAAGATGTCGTAAGTGAAGCGAAATCTACAGACAACGCTGGATGAATAACGGCGTACATCCAGCTTAAAGGCAATTTAGAACTCGTGACAAAAGTCTCAATATAAAGATCCAGGAGAAATTCCAAAATTCCAAAAGAGTATGTGTCCCTCGGGATCATGATTGTCCCATTGTGTCATTGAGTTTTGCAGTCTTTTGCAGCTTCATGACGTCATGTTGCAATTAATTTTAGCTGTTGCTCATGCGCTTAACCGGCAGCTCTTTGTGTTACTCTCGATAAAGGATTCTTGGAGTCAAATACAAGACACGAGGACGCCTTGCACTTTGGGTGAATTTACGTATCTGTAAAGTTATTAAATCAATGGTGAAATAAATGGGACAGTACCAACTCGTCCACATATGACAAAGTGAAGATATTCTTAAAAACTGAAAAATTCCTTCTTTTGGTGTCTGTTTTCATATATTAACGGCAAAAACATAGCTTCGTATATAAACGATAAAAGACGGGATCTACAAAAACTAGAAAACGATCCATAAATAACATCTGAATGTTCCTTGTTCCTGAATGTTCTGAATAATTCCCTGAATGTCTGCCACCATAAACGTATAAAATAGTTAATGAGATTCCATAAAGAATAATTGATCCATAACTAAGCTTAAAATTAATTAAAATATGTTCCATTAATACGGTCAAGAAAAACAATACAATTTTGCTATTTTCCTATGAAAATATGACAATGATCCATAAAACTATATTTGATCCATAAACTTCAAATTTCATATTTTTTATCGTGATGATGATCCATAATTTCAGTAATATGATCCATAATTGTCATATATATAATTCTTGCCATTTGATCCATAACTCGTTCAAATGATCCATAGTTTTGTGATATGATCCATAAATTTTGATAAATGATCATAGATTTTTATAAATGTGTGGATCAATTAATATAGTTTCATTGACCTTCTTTCCAAGCATTATGGATCACATTATCAAAATTGACCAAAAGGACCAAAATTATGATCATATGGGTTGAAATTATGGATCATCATCAGGATATAAATTGCAAATTTTGAAATTTGCGACCAATATATAGTTTTCAAAGTTTTATGGATCAAAAATATTATTTATGAATCTTCTCGAACTTGAGCCATGGATTTTATAAAGGTTTATGGAAATACCCTAGATGTCATTTATGGATCGTTTTCCATACTGAACGGCAAAGTAAGGCCGCCCATATTATCTCTTCACAAATTTGATAAAAGGCCTTTACCGAAGGAGTCCGACTTTATCAATGCACTTCACTGTGCTGCTTTATATTTCGAAGACAGTAAGCTGCGAACTCATTATCATTTCTAGTAATGTTGTTGTAACGCTGGAATAAATTTGTTTTGACATGCATCACGACAGTAAAAGTCCTTCCTAATATGTCTCTGTTCGCCCAAGTATTCCAGACAATGTGACCATAACAGCTTGTTTGCGTGCTATGTGCCATTGCAGCCAGCCCCATTTCAATCCATTAGAGATTGGAGCGATTAGATACCCGCCGCCGAGCTTCACAAAGAAGAAAAACCTTCAATTTCATTGGATGTAACAAACCGCCAATGAACGGAGAGAATCCATCCGACTTGGTGGGTCCGCTAAATGGTGAGTGACACCAGTTTGTGCCCATGTCTATACTTCCGCTCTGTGGCAGTCAGCGCCCTGAATGCGGACGGCAATTTCTGCCAAAAAAATACCACTGCGCGCGACGGTTCAGTCATCGTGCCCCTCACCACCGCATGTATTGAATTATTGACACTACTGGCCGATACCCACATGGAGTGGACATGGATCGAGGCTACTCTCACTCATTCGATTACTGGGTGGTGTCTGAGCGAGCGTCTGGTTCTACATCATCCATTCTGATTGCTGATGCCTTCAATTGTCCACGGAGAACGCATTATGGAAAATTGAAAGTTTTCAGTAAATACGTAACTGAAACGGCTACATCGACATTTTTTTCATTTTGTTTAATAAATTTTGTTTCCTTCATCCAAAACAGAGAATGTATAACAAAATTATTTCACATATTTTTATTTGTTTTTTTTTTTTTTTTTTTTTTTTTTTTTTTAACTAATTTTATTTGCTAATTATCTAATACATGCATTCATCTCTTAGACTAGGTGTTCCGTGTTTTCTTAACACTATCATCCTTATTTGCTATGTTACAGTTTTAGTTATTATTAATACATTTCAATTGTCTCTGGCCTCTGGTTGAATTGAACCATGTAGGAATTACAATGTTTTCAAATTAAACTAAACTTAACCTATTTTATACTAAGGGTACAAAGAGTTAATCATTGCAATAGAAGATTGCAACGGTTTTTGTCTAAAATTGGAAATTTTTTTTTTGGACATTTGTTGCAATGTCTCAATATTAGAAATTCTATGAAGTTCATTGGTACTATACCACGGAGGCAACTTCAGAATCATTTTCAAAATTTTATTTTGAATCCTCTGGAGTGCCTTCTTTCTGGTATTGCAGCAACTAGCCCATATTGGCACAGCATACAACATGGCAGGTCTAAAAATTTGTTTTGTAAATCAAAGTTTGTTCTTAAGACAAAGTTTTGATTTTCTGTTTATAAGTGGATATAGGCACTTAATATATTTGTTACATTTGGCTTGAAGGCCTTCAATGTGATTTTTAAAAGTTAATTTTTGATCTAGCAGAAGTCCTAAATATTTAGCTTCGCTAGACCAATTAATTGGAACCCCATTCATAGTGACAATATGTCTGCTAGAAGGTTTCAAATAAGAAGCTCTCGGCTTATGTGGGAAAATTATAAGCTGAGTTTTGGAAGCATTCGGGAAATTTTCCATTTTTGCAAGTAAGTGGAGAAAATATCCAAACTTTTTTGCAATCTACTACAAATGACACGAAGGCTTCGCCCTTTGGCTGAAAGGCCCGTGTCATCTGCAAACAAAGATTTTTGACACCCTGGTGGTAAATCAGGTAAGTCAGAAGTAAAAATGTTATACAATATGGGCCCCAGTATGCTGCCTTGGGGGACACCAGCCCTTACAGGTAATCTATCAGATTTAGTATTCTGATAGTTTACCTGCAGCGAGCGATCTGATAAATAATTTTGGATCAGTTTAATGATGTACAGAGGAAAATTAAAATTCATCAATTTTACAATCAAACCTTCATGCCAAACACTGTCAAATGCTTTCTCTATATCAAGAAGAGCAACTCCAGTCGAATATCCTTCAGATTTGTTGAGCCGAATTAAGTTCGTAACTCTTAATAACTGATGAGTGGTTGAATGCCCATGGCGAAAACCAAATTGCTCATCAGCAAAAATAGAATTGTCATTAATATGAACCATCGTTCTATTTAAAATAATCTTTTCAAACAGTTTGCTTATTGAAGAAAGCAAACTGATTGGGCGATAACTAGAAGCCTCAGCTGGATTTTTGTCCGGCTTCAAAATAGGAACAACTTTGGCGTTTCTCCATTTATCTGGGAAGTATGCCAATTGGAAACATTTGTTAAATATATTAACCAAAACGGATAAAGAGCTCTCAGGAAGTTTTTTGATAAGTATGTAGAAAATACCATCATCACCCGGGGCTTTCATATTTTTAAATTTTCTAGTAATAGATCTCACTTCATCCAAATTGGTTGAGAATGTCTTGATTGAGAATGTCTTCGAAGCTCCGTGTAACCTGATCCTCAATTGGACTAGTGAGACCTAGACTAAAATTATGGGCACTCTCGAACTGCTGAGCAAGTTTTTGAGCCTTTTCGCCATTTGTTAATAAAAATTTATTTCCCTCTTTAAGCGCTGGAATTGGCTTTTGAGGTTTTTTAAGAATTTTTGTTAATTTCCAAAAGGGTTTCGAACTGGGATCCAACTTCGAGACATTATTCTCAAAGTTGGTATTTCTCAGAATAGCGAAACGTTTTTAATTTCATTTTGAAAATCTCGCCAAATAACTTTCAACGCGGGATCGCGAGTTCTTTGGTATTGCCTTCTTCTCACATTTTTAAGACGGATCAGTAGCTGAAGATCGTCGTCAATAATAATGGAGTTGAATTTAACTTCACATTTCGGAATTGCAATGCCTCTGGCTTCGACAATTAAATTTGTCAAAGATACGAGAGCATTATCAATATCACTTTTGGTATCGAGAGGAATATCAACATCAAAATTCCTATCGATATACGTTTCTATAAATCCCAATCAGCTCTATGATAATTAAAAGTAGAGCTGATTGGATTATAAATGGCTTCTTGTGAGATTTCAAATGTCACAGGAGGGTGCTCAGAGTCAAAGTCAGCATGAGTCAACAATTGCAACCCGTTAAACCTAAATCAATTGTAGAAGGATTTCGACTGGAAGAAAAACAAGTTGGTCCATTGGGATATTGAATAGTATAATATCCCGCAGAACAATCTTCAAATAAAATTTTACCATTGGAATTGCTTTGAGCATTATTCCATGAACGGTGTTTGGCATTGAAGTCACCAATTACGAAGAATTTTGATTTGTTGCGAGTCAGAATTTGAAGATCAGCTTTCAACAAATTCTTTTGCTGCCCATTGCATTGAAAAGGCAAGTAGGCTGCAATGAAGGAAAATTGTCCAAAATTTGTTTCAACAGAAACTCCCAAGGTTTCAAAAACTTTGGTTTCAAACGAAGAAAATAATTTATGTTTGATACGTCTATTAATGACAATGGCGACCCCACCACAGGCGCTGTCAAGACGATCATTTCTGTAGATAAAATAGTTTGGATCTCTTTTAATGGAGAGTCCTGGTTTTAAATACGTTTCAGTTATAATGGCAATATGCACATTATGAACTGAAAAGAAAGTTGAATAATTCATCTTCCTTACCCTTTAGAGAGCGGGCATTCCAATTTAGAACTTTCACACAATTATTTAGATCCATTGAAACGGAGTCCGATAACAATTTTTTGTGTGTACTTTATACCAACCTGAACAGCTTCTGGTATGGTATTTGCTTTGAACATTGCATCAATCATGTGATGCAATTGTTCAGTTAGAAAATCAAAATTGGAAGCAGTCATGCTACCTGAATCGGCAACATGACCATTATTTTCCGTTGGGACATGGGTATAAACCTCATTTTGAGAAGAGAAATTTTGTCTACCAGCAGCGATGTTTACATACGTAGGTACATTGGAAAAATTGGAATTTACTGAAGTGCTTGCTACCCGTTGACGAGCGGCAAAATTTGTTTGTGAATTGTGGTGGGTATGAATTGCTCGACCGGTAACCGGTTTCGAAATTTGAGCGTTTGAAAAATTTCTACCCGTCGAATCTGGGATCCGATTGGAATTTCCCGTCATCAATTTTGCACGGGAATTCAAAACTTTTTTGCGCGAAGGGCATTCCCAGAAATTGGATTTATGATTGCCCCCACAGTTTGCGCACTTAAATTTATTGGAATCTTCTCTCACAGGACAGGCGTCCTTGGCGTGAGAGGTTCCACCACAAATCATGCATTTAGCATCCATGTGACAATGTTTGGTTCCATGACCCCACTTTTGGCACTTACGGCACTGGGTAGGGTTTTGGAAGTTTCCCCCAGGCCTGCGGAAATGTTCCCATGTAACACGGACATGAGACATAATACAGGCCTTTTCCAAACTTTCATATTATTTAGTTCACTTTTGTTAAAATGAACTAAATAAAATTCTTGAGAAATGCCCCTCTGGGAAGTTCCAGAATGGGATTTCTTTTCATCTTAATTACTTGGACTGGTGTAAATCCAAGTAATTGAGAAATTTCAATTTAATCTCATCCAGTGATTTGTCATCACTGGGGAGACCTTTCAAGACGACTTTGAACAATCGCTCAGTTTTGTCGTCGTATGTGAAGAATTTATGGCGCTTCTCAGTTAAATAGTGAAGAAGACGTTTGCGATCGTCAAAGGATCCCGGCAAAACGCGGCAGTCACCTTCCTAGCAATCTGAAATGAAACCTTGATCCCCTGAAGGTTACTCAAAATCTCATTCAGGAAGCCAGAAAACTCGGCAACAGATACCACAATTGGCGGAATCCTTTGCTTTTTTCGCATGAATCGAATCACCTGGGCTAGAGGTAGATTCGATTTGCTCAATTCATCATTAATCAAATCGAACTGATTGCTCAGTTCGATTGGAGAAGAATTATTTCCGATATTAGAGTTAGAAGGAATATCTGAATTCTCCAGCTTCCTTCTATTTTTCCGCGCTTGGGCAGGACGGTCTTGAAACCTTGTTTCTTTGAAGGAAGTGGAGAATTCAGAGACTCCCTTCCTCTTGTTTTTGTTAATACTCATTGCTGAGCGTGGAGACGTGACCTTCTAAGAGGTTTTTTCCCAGAACGGTGTCCCTGCAGGATTACCACCGCTTGTCGGAATTTTACTTCCGCAAACGGGTCCAACGTAAAACGAAGGCACGGGTCCTTGCAAAGATCGTAACGGGATCAGTGGGTACAAATAGCGCTAAGAAGCACCGTTGAAATTAAAATAGCTTCGGGTAGTATTAAAAACTTCCTTCCGCAAAGAGAGAAAGAACCGCACAGCACGAAAGCACGATGCGGTCTGATTTTTTTTATTTGTAATTTGGATATAATTTTGTTATGACTAACTTGCCGAGAAGGGACTGTGACTTACAGTATGGAGAAGTTCAATGCCTAACCATGCTTCTCCCTAATTGCATTCTATTTGTTACCGTCTTGTGTAATTGGGAAAGCACATAAAAATTAACAGTAGCTACACACTAAACAATATCAATACACATAGTTCTTTTTTTTTACACGGGTGGGTTTTAGTTGACTACGACCTTTAGCGAAAATGAAATTGTGAGTTAACCCCATGAAAAAAAAAATCAAAGAAAAATCAGGTGGTATTTAAAAAGCTGTGAAAAATCAGGTTAACCGGGAAATTAAAGAATACCAACCGTGTAAAAAAAAAAAAAAAATATATATTGGGTGTAATACAATGCAAATCATGTGTAAATGATGTATTGCTTTAAGGTCACTCCTGACGGAATCCAAGTTTCAAAATGCTCGCGTTTTCGTGAGCACACCACTCGATACAGAGGCGTCGCACATCTGTCATTTTTGTTGACTAAGCTTTGCTGCGTCGCAGCATGCGTGAAATATTAAAAATGACAATTGTGCGTTGCTTCCGTATCGAGCGGTGTGCCCCCGAAAACGCGAGCACTTTGAAACTTGGATTCCATCAGGAGTGACCTTAACAAAGAGCGAGAGCGGCATGAAACCGAACCAAAGATGAAAATTTTATTGTGTTTTGCTAAAGCTCAAATATGCATAGCTTTACCATTTTTTCAATGGCATTTCCAAAAGTGACGGAGTAGAACCACAAATAAAGAAAGCAACACTTTTCTCGACAGGCGCGAATCAGCCCCATGTCCCCAAACCTATACCGTGCATAGATGGACGTCGTGGTGACATTTGTTTGTGTGCATTGCGAACGTTCAAGTGAAGCGAAAAAACTTATCGGTGTACAATGGAATAAAAATGAGAGTTTGACTGTTCGAGCGTTCCACGATGACAGTCGATTGGGTAAATGCAGTAAATGATGGACGATGTCGTGGTCGTCGCCGTTACAGGTTGCTTAAAATATTGGAGGCACGTGCTCGTGAAATGGGACAATGATAAAAAAATGAATGGCAATGAAAAATATGTTGATAGTAGAAACAGAAATAGTATTGTTTTAATTTGTTGAGATTTTTATGCAGTGAGCGAATTTGTTGGTAAAAATGCTCATTCTCATTGCATTTTCTCGCATTACTCGTTTTTCGACTATGTATGA
The DNA here is from genome assembly GCF_024139115.2 of Armigeres subalbatus. NCBI lineage: Eukaryota > Metazoa > Arthropoda > Insecta > Diptera > Culicidae > Armigeres > Armigeres subalbatus. The sequence goes on from NC_085140.1 coordinate 453,266,701, forward strand.
TTACTTTTGAGAAAAGTGTCCCCTAGAATCGGACATTATTACATCATGTTTAAATATGACCAAATTTCTATTACATGATAAGTAGTGACATCATTTAGAAAAGTAGCATTGTTATTTTTTTTGAGTTTTAGGGGAACTGTCCCGATCAATATATTTTCATAGATTTCGGATACCTTTGTTCGATTTTAATATTAATGCTTCAAACATTCTCAGATAAACTTAAACGCCAAAATTTTAAGCATAGAAGCACAGAAGCTCAACGCATCCCGCAAATGCTTCGTGCCGCGAGCCGAAATGTGCCGGGATAAAGATGGGAGCATTTTGACGGACGAACGTGTGTTGATGGAAAGGTGAAAGCAGCACTACGAGGAATATTTGAATGGCGCTGAGAGTACAGGCAGTGAAAGTCAAGGCAGCGGAGGAGATGACTACGTCAGTTCAGCGGACGATGGAAGCCAACCAGCCCCCACCTTGAGGGAAGTTAAGGATGCCATTCAACAGCTAAAGACCAATAAAGCAGCTGGTAAGGATGGTATCGGAGCTGAGCTTATCAAGATGGCACCAGGAAAAGTTGGCCACTTGCCTGCACAAACTGATAGTCAGAATCTGGGAAACCGAACAGCTACCGGAGGAGTGGAAGAAAGGGGTTATATGCCCCATCTACAAGAAAGGCGACAAGCTGGAGTGTGGGAATTTTCGAGCGATCACCATCCTTAATGCCGCCTACAAAGTGATATCCCAGATCATCTTACGTCGTCTGTCACCATTAGTGAATGAGTTCGTGGGAAGTTATCAAGCCGGCTTCGTTGACGGCCGCTCGACAACGGACCAGATCTTTACTGTACGGCAAATCCTTCAAAAATGCCGTGAATACCAGGTCCCAACGCACCATCTGTTCGTTGATTTAAAGGCGGCATACGACAGTGTAGACCGCGTAGAGCTATGGAAAAAAATGGACGAGAACAGCTTCCCTGAGAAGCTTACCAGACTGATCAAAGCAACGGTGGATGGTGTGCAAAACTGTGTGAAGATTTCGGGCGAACACTCCAGTTCGTTCGAACCGCGCCGGGGACTAAGACAAGGTCACTGTTGTTCAACATTGCGCTAGAAGGTGTCATGCGGAGAGCCGGGTGTAACAGCCGGGGTACGATTTTCAACAGATCCAATCAGTTTATTTGTTTCGCGGATGACATGGACATTGTCGGCCGAACATTTTCAAAGGTGGCAGAACTGTACACCCGCCTGAAACGTGAAGCAACAAAAGTTGGACTGGTGGCGAATGCGTCAAAGACATGCTTGTGGGCGGAACCGAGCGCGACAGGGCCCGCCTGGGAAGCAGTGTTACGATAGACGGGGATGCCTTCGAGGTGGTCGAGGAATTCGTCTACCTCGGATCCTTGCTAACGGCTGACAACAACGTTAGTCGTGAAATACGAAGGCGCATCATCTGTGGAAGTCGGGCCTACCACGGGCTCCAGAAGAAACAACGGTCGAAAAAGATTCGCCACCGCACCAAATGTGTCATGTACAAGACGCTAATAAGACCGGTTGTCCTCTACGGACATGAAACATAGACAATGCTCGAGGAGGACTTGCAAGCACTCAGAGTATTCGAGAGACGGGTGCTTAGGACCATCTTTGGCGGTGTGCAAGAAGACGGTGTGTGGCGGCGAAGAATGAACCATGAGCTCGCCCAACTCTACGGCGAACCCAGTATCCAAAGATAGCTAAAGCCGGAAGGGTACGATGGGCAGGACATGTTGCAAGAATGCCCGACAGCAACCCTGCAAAAATGGTGTTCGCTTCTGATCCGGCAGGTACGAGACGGCGTGGAGCGCAGCGAGCGAGATGGGCAGACCAGATGCAAAACGACTTGGCGAGCGAGGATGGAGAGATGCGGCCGAACCGTGTATTGTGGCGTCAAAATGTTGATTCAATGTTATCTGTTTAGATGTAGACTAAATAAATGCATTAAATGCATTGCAGTAAGGGGGCCCTCCTTAGCCGTGCGGTAAGACGCGCAGTTACAAAGCAAGACCATGCTGAGGGTGGCTGGGTTCGATTCCCGATGCCGGTCTAGGCAATTTTCGGATTGGAAATTGTCTCGACTTCCCTGGGCATAAAAGTATCATCGTGCTAGCCTCATGATATACGAATGCAGAAATGGTAACCTGGCTAAGAAACCTCGCAGTTAATAACTGTGGAAGTGCTTAATGAACACTAAGCTGCGAGGCGGCTCTGTCCCAGTGTGGGGATGTAATGCCAATAAGAAGAAGAAGAAGAAGCATTGCAGTAATTTTGAAAAAAAAAAATTTTTTCAATTTTGATATTTTTTTTTCAAGGGGATACCCTTGGGAAAACTGGGGAAAAAAATAATGTTTTTCTAATAACTCCGTAACGCAATGGGCGATTGGCCCAATTTTCATTAGCGAAAAATAAGGAAGGATTCCGCGTCGAATGCAGCCTGTTGCAAGCAAATAAATATCGGATAAAGCTAAGTTCAAAAAAGAGTGCCTCACATTTTTTTTTGCACACGCACACACACATATATACATACATACATACATACACACATACAGACATCACCTCAATTCGTCGAGCTGAGTCGATTTTTATATAACACTATGGGTCTCCGACCCTTCTATCAAAAGTTCGGTTTTGGAGTGATCCTATAGCCTTTACGTATACTTAGTATACGCGAAAGGCAAAAAAAATACAATGTTCTGAAAACTCATATGTCAATATGTTCATATGTGGCAGATATTGATTTGAAAAATTTATTGGAGGTAACCAATTTCCCTTCGATGGGACTCGAACCCACGGCCCTCAGTACGTCGAGTCCCATCGAAGGGAAAGTGGTTACCTCCAATACATTTTTCAAATCAATATCTTCCACATAATGTACATATTCACATATGAGTTTTTTCAGAACATTGTAAATTAATGTCCAAGTCGGGTGGTTTGATCCCCGGAATATAGGTAATTAACTTTGATTGAAATAAAATGATCCGTTCGGACACATAGCCTACTTGTAATTGTACCTGATTTCGGGTAGTTATGGTTGACTCATTCGAAAAATATTTCAATTTGATGACGCTATTTCATACATCATTACACCCAAAAAACAAATCTTACAATTACTGTATAAAATCTGGGCAAAAAAAAGTTCCCGAATTCGTGAACCAGCAAAAGTTCACCGTGATTTAATTCATGGATTCGGGAACACCAGTCACGTTTTCTAGAACGTTCCAGAAAACGTGATTGTTGCTCCCGAATCCGGGAGCTTCTTCTTCTTCTTCTTCTTATTGGAATTACATTCCCCACTGGGACATTTCCGCCTCGCTGCGTAGTTTTCATTCAGCACTTCCATAGTTATTAACCTCGAGGTTTGTAAGCTAAGTTACTATCTTTGCATTCGTATATCATGAGGCTAATACGGTGATACTTTTATGCCCAGGGAAGTCGAGACAATTTCCAAACCGAAATTGCCTAGACCGGCACCGGGAGTCGAACCAAGCCACCCTCAGCATGATTTTGCTTTGTAGCCGCGTATCTCACCGCTAGGCTAAGGAGGGCCCCGCGGTTGTTGTTCCCGAAAAATCCCGCAAAACTTGTTAGTTCACGAATTCATAAACGCTTTTTATTGCGTGTACAATTCTGTAAGGTTTTTAATACCGTGGACCCCCGGTAACATGACCGTTTTTAATCTGAATTTAATTTGAACCTGGTTCGTTTGAACATCGTTTCAATTAAAAATGGTTCAAACGTCATTCATGGAATCGAGAAAAATAAAATGGAACATCGTGAAACAGAACGCAGAATCAAAATAAACCGAGAAAAAGAGCAATCAGAAACCAGTTTTTCTTATGCAAATAAAGTATCCAGAAGTTCAACTTAAAAAAATAACCGTTAATTTGAATCAGATACCGTTCAAATTATCGGGGGTCCACGATACATGAAATGAAAGCTTTTTATACAGTTACAGTATTAAAATAATACAAAATTGTAAGTTTTCAATACAATTATTATTGTTTTAAAAATCTAGAGATGAGCCAGCCTAGGGCTGAAAATCTCTTTAACAAAGATAAAAAAAAAATTGTTTTAAAATCCACCGCAATTGTATATGTAAAAATTTTATACAATTTCTGTAAGGTTCTTTTGCAGAACTGTATTAAAATCTGCCATACGCGCGCTGGTTGAGTGTAGGATGATTTTGACTGTACAACATGATGTTTTTCTTTTCATTATGCGAGGTTTCAGGAGATGGACTTCAAAGATTTCCAGGTGGATAGATTTACGTTGCAGTTTAATTCAAAAATCGAAGATATATAAACATGATGATTGAACAGAAAATGATTCTAGGAATGTTTAAACTATTCAAAGTATTATTTTCATAATTGAGCTCCGCGTTATTGGTGACAAGCACACGGAACTTGCGTACGAATTTCGTACGATCTTTCAAAATGGAATTGGTCCTTAACGCAAACCGAAGAGAAACACATCTCTTGTGGACAAACAACACAGTCATCGAATTGAACAATTTATTGTGCATAAACATGATTTGGCAGACGTAGGTAATTGAGTAAAAACCCATATTTTCTTTACAATTACAAAACATGTTGAATTCCTGGTACTAAATGCTACCGCTATATAATTTTGTTATGCATAGTAAGAGCCATCTTGCTCTGCATTACGTAAAATTTGCAAAATAATCCAAAACTAATGAATGAAAACTGCAATACCTACTTTACTTTTGATAATAAAAGGGGATTTTTACGATGACTAAATTCGTCAAAACTCTACATTTTCAGAGTAACATAAGTAGGTCACTTGCCACAGTCACATAATTTTCCTAATTCAAATTGGACAACCGCTTCGAAACTCGAACAACTTTGAACAACACATAAGCAATTCAAACGAATATAAACGAAACTATGGGGTAATCAATATCGAAATCCCAAGCCGCGATAACAACTCAACCTTTTCCCTGAAGTCCCCCCTTTAATGGTACAATTTTCCCATCCCACGTTAATACTGTTTCCGCTGGGAAAGCCGGGCGCAGGACATTCCATTATATTGCACCGCACCAGCCAGTCTGTGTCCCAACCGGAAATCCTCACGCGATATTGTCCATGTCATCATCACCGTCTATCACCACCAATCGTACATGTACCACGCTGAGCTGAACGAACCAAACTGAACTGGAAACATGGCACGACACGAAACACATATGCTCCCTCCATCATAGATAATGGCTTGCCTTGAATAATTCATCATAATTGATTCGACATATATTTTGAATAATTACGGCAACTGGCGATGGCTTTCGCTTTTTCCCGCCTATTGGTCATTAGTTATATCGCCAGGGCGGCGTCAACGGAATCGTTCAACTTTCGCCCGGAACTGACCTTGTCCTATCTCTTTCTCTATTCCGTTTCAGAACCGCCAACCACGATCGATGAATTGACACACTGCACTTTGGGAAGCCCTCGGTGAGCCACAGTTTCCGCGATGGAACATCATGGGTTGTTTACGGATATATCGAACAGTTTCCCCGGCAGTGGAGTCCTACCGAATACCAATGTGAAGTATCATCACCACCTGCCGCAGATCCCGCCCCAGCCACCGCCACCACCGCAAGCCCCACCACCAAGTAACGGACAGGGTGGTAATCCTCAGTTGTACCTCCCCCATCACCAACAACAGCAACAACCAGTAGTTGGCTACGGTCAACAGCAACAACAACAACAACAACAACAGCAGCAGCAACAACAATCGCTTCATCAACCACAGCAGGCGCAGGGCCAGCATGTCGAGTCGGGTTCAATAGGCAGTGGACTGTATCATGACACTGCCGGACTGTTCGATGCGACCAGCGCCCTCTGTACAAATAATAGCAGTAGTAACTATAGCAACATTAACAACAACGGTAATAACGTTAACAACAGCAAGACCATTGAATTCACTTCGCGAAAGTTTGAAACCAATACAGGCGATAGTATAACGTACAATATCAATAATATTAACACTAACATTGTCAATAACATAAGTGGGGGGAGTTTAGGAGCGAACGGTGTGCAAGGGTTGAACCCGACGCAGGCCGCCATCACAGGTGGGTCGGACCTGATCGGGAATACCCAATTTTCGTCCACCGGGGGTAACGCACAGATCTCGTTCAACAAGGAAGGTGAAACTAATCCAACGATCATCAACATTAGCAATAACAACCACAATATCATGGCGCCACCCTATCCATACCCCTATCAGGCAAAGATCTCCGGAATGGGTGCGTTGAATGATTTGAATACCAAGTTTGGAGCAAACCACGGATGGGCGGGTAACGGTTCGTCGCATAGTGCAACAAATGAGTTTGCTCACGAAAATAGTGTGATCAGTAACTTCGAGGCTAAAAATCCAACCAAATACCACACGAGTCGAAGTAGCTATCGATACCAGCCGGATTATGTGCAACCGAGTCAACAGCAGCAACCAACAACGGCTCACTATCAACACAATTACGGTTTGTATAACCCAGAGGGAACACAAGCCACTCAATCCAGCAACCGAACGGCCACCATGGATACGAACCTTACCCACACATCGTACGTAACAAGTACCCGGTGATGGATGAAGTGAATCGCTATGGACGCAGCCATCAGGTTCACTCTGCGAGCCATTCGCAGAACCACCATGATCTCATATACAACGAACGATCTCGATATTCTACTAACTTCCCCAGCGGCTTCATACCACCTGTTGGAGCATATTATCCAACGGCTCAACCAACTAATAAAGCTGTTTTAAACCCTAGCGTCGACTACTTCAACAGCAACTACATTAAACAAGTCCCTCCATTAAATGCCCATCAAGCCAGCCACTACATTCCAAGTAGATCTGCTTACTCTCATCAAAGTACCACCATACCCGGATACCATCACCACCAGAATTATCCCCACAATCATACTCCCCAATACGAAGATCCCTATCGACATAGATCCCGACATCACACAATTCAACATCACTACAGCGATGGTCATCACGGCCAACAAAGCTATCCCAATTATCCAGTTCCTGGTGCCAACCTCGCCTATTCTCACAATCAAAAGCTTTCCTTCAGTAAATCTATGAACGATTTCTACACCCCGAATGTTCAAAATGCAAACCCAACACACCACTATCCCAATCCTTTACCAAATCCAACAACCCCTACCGTACATCACGCACCCCATTTCGGTATCAAATATACCTCCCAAACGATCGTCCCACCGATGACGCAGCAAAAACCTTTGAACCATCATGTTCCAACAACCCAATCCTCGCAAAAAACCGCAAACAATTGCTACTATGATACCCCAAATCCTGTCATAGACATGAACCACCCCTTAGTCGATCTGGAAGAGCAGATAAACAGCGTAAAGATCCTCAAGAGCAGTCGCGATAACACTAGTTACGACAACAACAGCCTAAACTACGACTGTCAGCAAAAGTATCTCATGAACCGCTATCTTTATTCCAAGACCGGATCGTCATCTTCTACCCCATCGTCCACCGATGGCTATGTTCTAATGGGCCTCACATTAGCCACACGCACTCCACCAACCTGACCAACTACGGTTACTCCACTATGGATGAGTTTGTCATGGGATCGCGCAATTTTGCGCTTGATGAAAACCTCAAAGACAAGAACCTGCGCGACTATCTCAGCAGCTGGAACGAGACCGAAGAAGAGGACACATCCGCTGGTGTGGCTTCTAACGCTGAAAAGAAGGAGTCCAACAATAATCAATCGGCGCACGAAAACTTTGAATCTTGTAAATACCTGCAACAGGCTTTGGACGAACAACTTCCGCCGTTGCACAGCGGAGTAATTGTGGCGAATGTCCAGAACGGAACCGGTAACCTTCCGGACATTCTAATCGACCTTGAAAAGACCAAAGACGACAATCCCAAAGTTGGACAAGAAACGACTGAAGTAGGCGAGAAGCTGTACATATTGGAAACGTACGACGTGCCCCACTCGGAGCTGAACAAATATAAACACCTCAGCGTAATCAACGAGCTGCCGAAAAATGTTGTTCCAATCCACGACAGTGCAGATTCACTGAAATTCCTGGAGGAAATCGAGTCCAACCGGGACAAGTACTACGAAACTGAGCTGGAATCGGAAGTCGTCTACGACGAAAGGAAGAAAGACGAAGAGAAGAAGGCTGAACAGTCCATGCCGACGATCGTTCTCGATGACGATGAACCGGAAGAAGTGGACGAAGACATCACTGAAAATGTGGTTAAGGAGAAAACAAAAGTGGAAGAGCAACCACCAGTAGATCAGGTTGATCAAATTGTGGAAAACAAAATTGAAGCCGTACCGGAAGCGACAGTTGAACCGGAGAAGAAAACCGATGACGACAGCTTCAAAGTGCCACACTACATTCCCAAGTACCGCAAAAGGCGTTACCAGTTCGATAGTTACGACTATCCACGCTTTCCCAAGCGAGCTCGCCGTTCGAGCATTGAAGATTTCTTGCACTGTGAGGTGAAGCTGCCGAAACCGAAGCCGCCGGTTAGGTTTAACCCGACACAGTTGTTCAGCATCTGTGTGGCGACACTGAACTCGCGCGAGTACAGGCGCTACGCAAAGGCGGATTTAGCCAGACGGCAAGAGCTGGCGAAAAGAAGTTCAATTGAGGGTGTTGAAGAGCAGACGGTTAAGGGTGATGAACAATTGCAATCAGTTACAGCAGAAAAGAGTGAAGTGCGACGGATAGAGCAGACTGAAGCGTTGGCGAAGAAAAGCTGGGTTCCAGAAACTACGGAATGTAGAGAAACAACCATGGAGAGTGAGCACGCAGCAACTTCACCGATGGACAGTGATGCAACCATGGAATGTAATGACAACAGTGATGAAGAAGCACACATGGAGCCTCTACCTACAGTGCTACCAATGGAAAGTGATATTTCAGCGAAGAGTGTTGAGACACAATCGATGGATCGTGATATTTCTACGGAATGTCATAACGAAAATGAAGAACCCGTCGAATCTGTTCCGGAATCACTTCCGATGGACAGCGACATTTCTTCAGAATGTCATGATAGCAATGATAAAGAAGAACACATCGAATCTGTCCCAGAAACACCTCAAATGGAAAGCGATATCCCTATGGAATGTCAGGACAACATTCCTGAAGAGGAGCACGATGAAGTACTATCAGGAGCACCATCGATGGAAAGCGATAGTTCTTCGGAACGTAATGACAATAATGCTGAAGAGAAACACGACGAAGCTTTATCCGAAGCGCCTTCGATGGAAAGCGATATTTCTTCGGGATGTCATGACAGCAATGACAAAGAGGCTTCACCAGAAGAATCACCTCAGAAGGAGAGCCATATCTTCGAACAGCACGTAGAAGCTACATCGATGGATTGTGATGAAAGCAATTACCAAGAAAAGGAGCAAGAGAGTTCTCCCAAAAGGACTAGAGAGGAAATTCAACCAGAAGAACCATCATTGGAAAACGAAGTATATGTAGCTGCGGAGATAAAAGATCAAACAAATGAAGAAGCGTCATCGGAAGATCAGTCAGATACATCGGATAGTATGTTTGACACAGCGGAATCACAAGAAGTGAGTCTTGTGGGAGCTCAAATGGAGAATGATGTTGTTGTTCCATTGGATTATTCCATAGAGAAAAATCAACAAGAACTCTCCATTGGAACCCAAGAAATGCCATTTAGCTCACCTGAAAGGGAAACCATGGAGCAAGATAATGATACTGAATCAGTTATAGATCTTTCACAAGTAACATTATCTGAAGTGAAGCATATTGCAACAGAAACAATTGAAGAAGTACTAGCAACTCAAAGTGAGAGTTCAAAAGACGATGAAGTAGAGGAAGTAGCGCAAAACCATGTAAAACAAGAGACAAAGATTTCAACACGTGACTCGGCCATTATATTGGAGGAATCTGATCACGAAGAAGAGAGTCATGAGCGAAGCAGCGAGCCAGATGAGTCCGGTTTTACTGAAGGCAAATCCAACTCAGAATCAGAAAGCGGCGCTCCAATTGAAGTAGAAGACAGTGCAGATGACGCAGACGACGACGTATTTGAGCAAGTATTGGAATCGCAATCTAAATGCGAACGAGTATCTGTGATTGTGGATGATGCGAAGGAAATTGAAATCCAACCGATAGAAGAACCTGTTGTACATAAAACAGTTGAGTCTAATGAAGTAGCAAATGTGGAACAAGAAAAACGAGAATTACTAGAAGAAGAACTATCAGTAGAAGAAAAAGACGAAGCAAGTGTGGAAGAAGAAACAGTAATCGATTTAACACCTGCGCCGGAAGACAATCGAGTGACCGTGATTCAGAAGACAGAATCAATCGAATCGATGGACATGGACCAACCGACCCGATGCTTTAATCCACCTGCGTTGCGAGAACTAACCAATGCGGCTTTCGAATGCTATCGAGTTCTTTACGATTACCAACGAGTTCCTCCCCTGCGGACGCTCTGCTACGAGTACTTACTGGAAAACAACAGCCTTCCGCAACCTCAATCATTACAGAAAATTTGCGAACAATTTATTTGCAACAATCGTCATTTGTTTATCATTGAGGAAGTGCGAAGTGAGCCACCACGATTGCAGGAGCTGTGCCAGAAGGTACTGAACGAAACCAACATCATCATTGATGTGAACGATTTTTGCATCATCGATGATGAGGTCGAACAGGAGAAGGAGACCGAAGGGAGAGTGTTTATCGTTGAAGATGATCATGGATCAATCGAGGATTTGCTCAGAGAAAGTGAGGACATGGGAGGGGATGTCATTGTGCTGTCAGATGATGTGGGCGATGAGCATGAGATATTTTTCGAAGATGCCGGCTGTTCTGAAGAGGTTCAAGTAACGTTGGAAAGCAGCCAATCACTATCTGATAGTGATAATGAGATCTACAGAAAGGTTGAACGTGAAATCGAAAGGATGATGACAACCAGCTCCGATGAGGAGGATGATGCATCGAATCGATGTGACGCAATGGTGATGCAAGAAGAGTTCGACAATGAGTTCTATTCATTCGTTGGTGGAGACGAATGCATTCAATATGAGGAGGTGATACCCGTGAACAAACAAGCCTATAGAAGAGAGAGTTTGATAAATGATCTCCAAAGGAAGTATATGGTTCCAAAAGGAAGGACGTTGACGTGCAGGTTGAAGTTGTTACGTAAATATGTTTATTATCAACGTTTCATTAAAACGAGGGACCATGGAATGCAGTCGAAGCGCAGGTTCTTCTGTCGAAAACTCAACTGTTTGCGGAGGAAGATCGATGCAATGCGACGCAGCGTCAGTGTTAGTGTAATTGATGACGACAGTGATAGCAACAGCAGCACGTTTTCGACTGTGAGTAGTTCAAGCAGTAGCAGCAGCAGAAGTGGTAGAAGTAGTAACAGCAGTTCAGCAAGCTCCGCCAGCGGAAACAGTTCAGAGAGTGAAGAGGAGGAAGCGGCAACGGAGACGGAGACAGTGGAGCAATCCAGTGCCCATGCTTCGGAGGATTCCTCGGCCAGCTCTTCTGTAGGCGAACGCCTAATCGAAACCAATAACAATCAACTAGATTTAAGTACCGTAACCAAACCGGCCAAGATAGAATCTCAGCAGTTTGCCAAAGAAGAAGACAACAGTAGTAATAGCTCTGATAGCAGATCGAGAGGCTTCATTCGACGATCTGTCAATATCTCACCACTAGTAAAAAAGAAAAAACTAAGCTTCGAAGAAAGTTTGCTCAGCATAGAAAAGATGTACAAAAAGACCAGCAGTCCCTCGCAATCAACAAGCAGTCCAAGCCACTCAAATTCCTCATCTCCTGTTCCCGTCAGAGCACGGATCCTTACCAACGCCAACTGTGGCCCGAACGTGGTCGTCAATGTTAACAACAACCGCGAAGCTCCGAGGAAGCTTATCATTCCGTCGTACAAGATCTTCAATCAGGCCCTTGCCATCCCACCACCCGCCGACAATGAAGCGTCAAGAACAAGTCGGCAACCCTTTAGAAGACGGAACAGCAGTGCCGGTAGCAGCTGCAGCAGCAGCAGTAGCAGCACTCGATGCCACCTCGTCAACTGCACCCAACGAAGTAGTGGACTAATTCGGGTAAATTACCCAAACAAGCCTTCGCCTCCAAGGAAATCGTCAGCGAGCAGCTCATCCAGCGTAAACAATGCGGTCACGCGATCGCATGCTATCCCGGCGGGCTTCGATCGACGCATTCCGTTCGTCCGGTTAGAACGTATCGATTACGTCGAAAAGCTAGCGGAAAAGTACCGCCAACAGCAGCGGCATCAGCAGCACCACCAGCAGCAAGAACAGTTTGCGAAACTACGGCAGAGGCGGAAGTCGACCTTTTCGTAAAACCCACCGCCGGGTCGCGTGTTCGCGTGAGTTCCAACGCGTAGAAGGGCGGTTATCAATGGCCATTCGTATGGGATCGGACACAGATGGGCAGTATTGGTTGTTGTGGTTGTGAATTTTTTTTTCTGCCAGCATTTGCGGGGCAGAGGTGGAGACCGTTGCCGAAGGGTGTTTGGAAAAATGTCGTCCGGAATGGTTGGTGCGGAAAATGGATCACTTTTCTGGTTGACCGTGTGCGCAATTGAATGAGCGTGTCGCGTTGGTAAACGACCGTTGAGCCCGATGGTAATTTGCGGATTGCATCCGTTGGTGGGCTGTGGTGAACATGATGATAATGGCCAGACGGTTCAGAGTATGAAATAAAATGGGAGAATGCTTGGTAAGCTTAGTTCAAAATGAAATTTATTATGGTTCATGGTAAGCAAAAAAATGAAAGTCTTAGAAAGATATTCTGCTTTCCGCAACGTCCAATTCAAGGCTATTATTTGCCAAATTTCATCCCTTTAGATGAGCCACAGAAGTTCCTTTAATTTTGGGCACCCCACTTTTCTTCCTTTTTTTATTTGTTTCCATAAGCTCCTAAAAATCACCACAGCCTAATGAATGGGGATTATTTTTGTAGGATAACGTAGCTAAGTCAACGGTATCAATACTACGTGCGATAGCATTGTGAATCACCAGAATATCTGCACGCTCACGCAAATGGATGTACTGAACTAATTTGTAATCGAATTGGTAATTTTTTAGCATAAGCTCGAAGCTATGTTTATAAAACAACAGCAATAAGTCGATAGTTTTTACTATTTCGACTAATCCGGTGAAGATTGATTGACAACTGTGGGTTGACTACAGCTGATTTTTTTTCGACATAACATTCTTCAGAATTGAACATCTGAGGTTGGCTCTTTTCATTATTTCATACTTGTAGGTCTGATTGACTTCAAGTACATATTGGATAAACATCGAAGCATCTGGCCATCATCTCTATGTTTTTGACAATCCGCATAGTAGAGGATCAATGGTTTATGAATTTTTCGCCATCCAATCTCTGGATGTAATTTTCAATGGGTCTTGTGAAAATTGAAACGATTCTTTTTCCTTCGTTTGATACAAATCGCGTACATATATGAAAAAATAATTTTACCAGAACAGAAAAACCACAACGGATTAATTTGAACACATTCTACGGACAATTTAACGATACAAAAGGTTATTTACTTACGAGTGTTGTAGTGTGCAGAACCGCGAATGCTAAAATGCAGCTTTTTGTCTCTCCCTTCGTCTACGATTCCTTCTCAGTGCACTAAAAACTCTCCGCTCAACGCTTATCAGTTTGCTCTCGGTATTCTCATTCTCTCAACTTCTCAAACCACGTGCGTTTCCACGCTCAAAGCGATCCAAGAAGCAGCTGCTCTCCAAATGTAACTACGATTGAGATTACTCCACACGACCACTGGCCATTCCATCGTCGACACATAAACATTGTTAGTCACAAAAAGCCTCGTACTCGTCTGAAATAAGCCCGGAACTCAATATTTTGCGTGAGATGTTCTGAAAAAATTTAATATGAAAATATTATTTTACTCTAGAGTGTTCAATTTTGTTTTTACTTCAAAGTTGATAGAAAACATCAGCTTTGTGTGGCCCAAACTCAATGTTTTAAAAAGCTATACCGTGTGTTGAATTATGTAAAAAGCTTTTGAGAGAGCGCTACGAACTGAAAGTTAAAATTCGAGCACAACAACCAGCATCGTTGATCGTTATTTCCGTGCGTTACCACCGTTACGGCACCTTGGACAACAACCACCATGCCGCATCCAGATATGCGACTTTTATTCATGTTACATTCAATTGTTTGTTACTTTGTTACGTTTCACCAATCGTGATTTCATAAATCATTGTCGAAAATTTGAACTGCTTTTAAATTATTAATAAAATAAACCAATCGCGTTAGATATTTTAAAGTTGCTAAGAATTTAAGTTTCCTGTGGTATGATTTCATAAACATAAATGAATTCTTATCGTTTTGTTTTGGCAGTTCATTAGGCGTTACTTTCCATCTAGTCAATAGAAGAATTCGCTTTTCAAAGCATATAATAGCTAAGGATACAAAAAAGGGGAAAGATTTTCCTTACTAGACAACTGTGGTGTTTTTTTCTGAGTTAGTATTAAGGGATTCACTTCTAGGATTAAGCATGATAATGAAACACACATACACAAATACAATCACAAACCAAGTATGGTAGTACATTCCCCGTTTTAAATCTATTTAGCGAATAAGTTTTTATATGTTATTATGTTTGTACACTCCCAAACCACCAGAATTAGTTTTAACTCACCGATTTTTGTAATCACTTACTATAACTATCGTTGTACTATCGTTTGTTTAAAATGTGTTAAATATATTCTAGAGAAGTATATGGGTAGCATCCTAAAAACCAACCATTCACGATCGGAAGGCTTATTCGGAATTCTTTCTTGTGAAGATGCAAAAACAAGCGAACCAAGTGCGTAAAATCGAATACAACACACTGAATTTTAGTGCCTTGAATGACAAACTTTGGATGAACTAATCACAACAGATACAGAAGTATAGTTAACTTCGGATATTAGTAGAAGAATTCGTAAAAAATAAAACAAACATGAATAAAAGTATTTTGTGTGTACAAGTGCAAGACTAGCTTTTTTACAAAACAGAAATGCAAAAAATAACATAAATTGTCGATATTTACGATATACACATCAAGTTTTACACTAAAAAATTAAACCAGAAAAGTCCTTAATAAATAATATCGCTTGATATCAAAGATTGAAACGTGGTGGCATTTATCGATGGTTTTATTTTAATGAAAACAAGCAAATTTTGGATTGCTGAAATGGATCTACACAGTTGCGACGCAAGTTTATGATTGATATTCAACGGGAAGTCGAACTGGGACACCAACAACGCATCTGTCATTGGATCGGATCAAGAAGCCATAAAAATTAAAAAAAAATACTATTTAAATATTACAGAAAAAAACGAAAAGTAAATATTGTATCTATTTTAATGTCCGTGTAAGACTATTGTTTGCAAAAGACAAAAATGGAAAAAATAAAAAAAGTTTTGTTTTTGAATGTTGGTTGAAAATCTGAGATTTTTTTAATTAAATGATGATAAGGTTAAAAGACTATTATTCTTCCATTTACTTCCACTATTAACTAAACTTAACTTTTTTTCGTCGATAACAAATACTGAAGAAGTTTCCAAGTAGGAAACGAAATACGTATCTGCTTGTTGATACATAAAAAAGTTAATAGTGGAAGTAAATGGAAGAATAATAGTCTTTTAACCTTGTAGCATTTCCCCTAAGACGCTCTAAAATAATTAATCATAAATGATGATGACAATATTCTAAAAATGTTTCGGATATGAAGAAAAAGTTACAAATGTAGGAACTTTTAGAAATCCAATGAACTAAGAAGTTCTTATGCAATTTCAACATTTGTTCCATTCCAGGTCATCCAAGAATTTCCTGGAGTCTACACGCGTAACAAAGGCCTTAAGTTCTACTTGCGTAACTTAAGATCTGTAATTTCTTTCTTAAATGGTTCGTGCCGTTTCTAATTCGCAGAATCAAACTGGATATGCCTTCAGTAACTGTTCCGTTTCAGGTCATCCAAGAACTCCCTGGAGTATAGGCCTTAAGGTCTACCGTTTTGCTTCGAATTGCCGGACGCTTCGAATGCCGGACACTTCAATTGCTATTTGATTTTATTTACCATCTCAACAAGTATTTTTTGGGTTATCAATGCAGGGAACGATTCTTGAACTTGAAACCATTTTAACAAATGTAAGTAATCCGTGATCTGCGGTAAAAACTTGAAAATTAGAGGTAAAAGTTGAAAGCATGTCATAATCAACGGTGAATTTCGTTTTCTTAGAATGCAGCTTAAGACTCAACGTTAGAAAAACTAAGCTCATATTTTTTATATTCCATCATTTGCAAGGGGTATTAGTAATTTATTAACATAGTATGATAGCACTCTTTGTCATGAAGTAGAGAAATTGCTTGGGAATTCATAGCTTTATAATTTTTATTACATTTTCTGTATGTCCGGGCTTCGAGGCAAGTTTTTACAATTGTTTCGATTTCCGGACATGCTGAAATGATGTAAAATAACTGTTTATCAGTTAAGTTAATTGATTCGTAATGAGCAATCATAGTAACAAATTCATTAGATTTGAGTTGCTACACTCCGTAGAATCATACCAAACTCAGAAACTGTTCCGTTTCAGGTCATTCAAGAACTCCCTGGAATAAAGATCTCAAAGTCTATATGCATAACCAAAGGTAATCTCTTTTTGCCTTTCTCATATACTAAGTATACGTAAAGGCTATATGATCGCTCCAAAAACAAACTTTACCGATCGACTCAATTCGACGAATTGAGGTGATGTTTGCGCGCACCCACCCAACAAAATGAAACACAAATGTCTTAACCGATTTACAGATGCCTGCGGTATATAATTCGGGCCTGGTGGCCTCACAACTGGATCTCAAACAACGAGCTCCATCGTCGTTGTCACCAGAGGCCGATAGCAACAGAAATTCGGGATCGGAAGTGGGGCTGGGTCGGCCACATTCTACGTAGGGGCGGAAACGAAATCTGTAAGCAAGCATTAGACTGGAACCCAGCGGGACATCGCAGCAGAGGCAGACCCAGAGGCTCATGGCGGCGAAGCCTCAATAAAGAAATAAAAGAAGTCGACCGAAATCTAACCTGGCAACAGGTTAAAGCGATAGCCGGGCATCGCTCAGGATGGAGATCTTTCAAGTCGGCCCTTTGCACCACCGGAGGTGTACAGGATCCATAAGTAAGTAAGTAAGTAAGACTTACTTGCAACAAGTTGCATTCGACGCAGAATTCCCCATTGTTTCCTATTGAAAATTGGTCAAATCGGACTACGGGCTTTGAAGTTATGACCAAAAAACTATTTTTCATTAAAAAAAAATGCGTGAATAAATGTCACTCATTTTTCAGGCACTTATGAAATCCAGCAAACCACATGCATTCTACAAGGCCCATTCTACAAAATTCAAACTTTATTCTAAAAGTGAGGAGTTCAAATTCAGCTTTGCAGAAGAGAGAAACCAAATTTCTATCAAAAGACGTACTTTTGTGGATGAAATTCCGTTTTTCACAACAAATGTACGTATCAAATGAAATCCAATAACCCACATGCATTCTACAAGGCCCATTCTACAAAATTCAAACTTTATTCTAAAAGTGAGGAGCCAAAATTCAGCTTTGCAGGGGAGAGAAACCAAATTTCTATGAAAAGACGTACTTTTGTGAATGAAATTCCGTTTTTCACAACAAATGTACGTGCCAAATGAAATCCAACAACCCACATGCATTCTACAAGGCCCATTCTACAAAATTCAAACTTTATTCTAAAAGTGAGGAGCCAAAATTCAGCTTTGCAGAGGAGAGAAACCAAATTTCTATGAAAAGACGTACTTTTGTGAATGAAATTCCGTTTTTCACAACAAATGTACGTGCCAAATGAAATCCAACGACCCACATGCATTCTACAAGGCCCATTCTACAAAATTCAAACTTTATTCTAAAAGTGAGGAGTCGAAATTCAGCTTTGCAGAAGAGAGAAACCAAATTTCTATGAAAAGACGTACTTTTGTGAATGAAATTCCGTTTTTCACAACAAATGTACGTGCCAAATGAAATCCAACGACCCACATGCATTCTACAAGGCCCATTCCACAAAATTCAAACTTTATTCTAAAAGTGAGGAGCCAAAATTCAGCTTTGCAAAGGAGAGAAACCAAATTTCTATGAAAAGACGTACTTTTGTGAATGAAATTCCGTTTTTCACAACAAATGTACGTGCCAAATGAAATCCAACAACCCACATGCATTCTACAAGGCCCATTCTACAAAATTCAAACTTTATTCTAAAAGTGAGGAGCCAAAATTCAGCTTTGCAGGGGAGAGAAACCAAATTTCTATGAAAAGACGTTCTTTTGTGAATGAAATTCCGTTTTTCACAACAAATGTACGTGCCAAATGAAATCCAACGACCCACATGCATTCTACAAGGCCCATTCTACAAAATTCAAACTTTATTCTAAAAGTGAGGAGTCGAAATTCAGCTTTGCAGAAGAGAGAAACCAAATTTCTATGAAAAGACGTACTTTTGTGAATGAAATTCCGTTTTTCACAACAAACGTACGTGCCAAATGAAATCCAACAACCCACATGCATTCTACAAGGCCCATTCTACAAAATTAAAACTTTATTCTAAAAGTGAGGAGCCAAAATTCAGCTTTGCAGGGGAGAGAAACCAAATTTCTATGAAAAGACGTTCTTTTGTGAATGAAATTCCGTTTTTCACAACAAATGTACGTGCCAAATGAAATCCAACAACCCACATGCATTCTACAAGGCCCATTCTACAAAATGCAAACTTTATTCTAAAAGTGAGGAGCCAAAATTCAGCTTTGCAGAGGAGAGAAACCAAATTTCTATGAAAAGACGTTCTTTTGTGAATGAAATTCCGTTTTTCACAACAAATGTACGTGCCAAATGAAATCCAACGACCCACATGCATTCTACAAGGCCCATTCTACAAAATTCAAACTTTATTCTAAAAGTGAGGAGCCGAAATTCAGCTTTGCAGAGGAGAGGAAGCAAATTTCTATGAAAAGACGTTCTTTTGTGAATGAAATTCCGTTTTTCACAACAAATGTACGTGCCAAATGAAATCCAACAACCCACATGCATTCTACAAGGCCCATTCTACAAAATTCAAACTTTTTTCTAAAAGTGAGGAGTTCAAATTCAGCTTTGCAGAAGAGAGAAACCAAATTTCTATCAAAAGACGTACTTTTGTGGATGAAATTCCGTTTTTCACAACAAATGTACGTATCAAATGAAATCCAATAACCCACATGCATTCTACAAGGCCCATTCTACAAAATTCAAACTTTATTCTAAAAGTGAGGAGTCGAAATTCAGCTTTGCAGAAGAGAGAAACCAAATTTCTATGAAAAGACGTACTTTTGTGAATGAAATTCCGTTTTTCACAACAAATGTACGTGCCAAATGAAATCCAACAACCCACATGCATTCTACAAGGCCCATTCTACAAAATTCAAACTTTATTCTAAAAGTGAGGAGCCAAAATTCAGCTTTGCAGGGGAGAGAAACCAAATTTCTATGAAAAGACGTTCTTTTGTGAATGAAATTCCGTTTTTCACAACAAATGTACGTGCCAAATGAAATCCAACGACCCACATGCATTCTACAAGGCCCATTCTACAAAATTCAAACTTTTTTCTAAAAGTGAGGAGTTCAAATTCAGCTTTGCAGAAGAGAGAAACCAAATTTCTATCAAAAGACGTACTTTTGTGGATGAAATTCCGTTTTTCACAACAAATGTACGTATCAAATGAAATCCAATAACCCACATGCATTCTACAAGGCCCATTCTACAAAATTCAAACTTTATTCTAAAAGTGAGGAGTCGAAATTCAGCTTTGCAGAAGAGAGAAACCAAATTTCTATGAAAAGACGTACTTTTGTGAATGAAATTCCGTTTTTCACAACAAACGTACGTGCCAAATGAAATCCAACAACCCACATGCATTCTACAAGGCCCATTCTACAAAATTCAAACTTTATTCTAAAAGTGAGGAGCCAAAATTCAGCTTTGCAGGGGAGAGAAACCAAATTTCTATGAAAAGACGTTCTTTTGTGAATGAAATTCCGTTTTTCACAACAAATGTACGTGCCAAATGAAATCCAACGACCCACATGCATTCTACAAGGCCCATTCTACAAAATTCAAACTTTATTCTAAAAGTGAGGAGTCGAAATTCAGCTTTGCAGAAGAGAGAAACCAAATTTCTATGAAAAGACGTACTTTTGTGAATGAAATTCCGTTTTTCACAACAAATGTACGTGCCAAATAAAATCCAACGACCCACATGCATTCTACAAGGCCCATTCTACAAAATTCAAACTTCATTCTAAAAGTGAGGAGCCGAAATTCAGCTTTGCAGAGGAGAGGAAGCAAATTCCTTTACGTACTTTTGTGAATGAAATTCCGTTTTTCACAACAAATGAACGAGCCAAATGAAATCCAGCAACCCACATGCATTCTACAAGGCCCATTCTACAAAATTCAAACTTTATTCTAAAAGTGAGGAGTCGAAATTCAGCTTTGCAGAAGAGAGAAACCAAATTTCTATGAAAAGACGTACTTTTGTGAATGAAAATCCATTTTTCACAACAAATGTACGTGCCAAATAAAATCCAACAACCCACATGCATTCTACAAGGCCCATTCTACAAAATTCAAACTTCATTCTAAAAGTGAGGAGCCGAAATTCAGCTTTGCAGAGGAGAGGAAGCAAATTCCTTCGAAAATACGTACTTTTGTGAATGAAATTCCGTTTTTCACAACAAATGAACGAGCCAAATGAAATCCAGCAATCCACATGCATTCTACAAGGCCCATTCTACAAAATTCAAACTTTATTCTAAAAGTGAGGAGTCGAAATTCAGCTTTGCAGAAGAGAGAAACCAAATTTCTATGAAAATACGTACTTTTGTGAATGAAATTCCGTTTTTCACAACAAATGTACGTGCCAAATAAAATCCAACGACCCACATGCATTCTACAAGGCCCATTCTACCAAATTTAAACTTTATTCTAAAAGTGAGGAGCCAAAATTCAGCTTTGCAGAGGAGAGGAAGCAAACTCCTTTGAAAATACGTACTTTTGTGAATGAAAATCCGTTTTTCACAACAAATGTACGTGCCAAATAAAATCCAACAACCCACATGCATTCTACAAGGCCCATTCTACAAAATTCAAACTTTATTCTAAAAATGAGGAGTCGATTGCAGAGGATGGATGATTTTTTCAGCACGGGTTGTAGTTTATCCAACGAGGCTTGCCGAGTTGGATAAATACTACGAGTGCAGAAAAAATCGAGTTTTGCAACGAGTTGCACACGCTATTTTTTGCAATGACGAAAAATGAACTTTAATTTGATAAATTTGTACCACAATTGTACAGTCTAATTTACCACACATGATCATTCTTGCCAATAAATTATGTTGCTGCGGAGAACATTCAGATTCCATGTTACCGTGCCACATTGCATAGTTCGATAAACTGTGAAGCGATAGATGTACTTGCCTTCCAGTCTTCCCACGAACCTGAACTGAGTTCAACTTGAGTATAATTTTCTTCAGTTGCGTTCAGTTCCAAACCCGCATCGCTACTGTACTCAGGTTCGGGTGTATACCGTGTACCGAGCGGTACATGTATAAACTGAAGTACAAAACTTCGGTTCGAACTGTGGTACACCAAACATAGACGAGCTATATCCGAACAAAAGACGAAGTATGTCACTGTAAATTTCGACGAAAAGAAGCGAAAGGAGAATGGGAGCGGCTGTAAAGATAAGAGTTGAATGCTAGTGTTCTGATCCAGCGTTTTTTTATATGTCGAAAGAAATTTTTATTTTTTTTATTTTTTTCAGTAGAGAATAAAAAAGAAAAATGTCGTTTTCGTTTATTCGCACCGGTGTAGGTAAACTTGCACTGGAATCGTTCGTTTTTAAAAACGGTGCAGTTCCATTCTTGCTTTATTTTGCCACCGGTGTAGAAAAATTTACACTTTGCCTGAAGCGGGTAGGCACCGCGTGGTAACAATACTTGTGTGATGTGGAATTGTCATAAGTCTCCTATTAGGTTTTTTATTAGGTCTTTCGGGTATCTTTGTTTTTATTGATATTTTCAACAAATTAATTAATTATGAAAGTCCTTTTCGACTTCTTGGCTGTCAGTAATGTCGATGGCGGTAATTGAAATAATCTTCATTTTTAATAAGTTTTAAATAAATATAAACATATAATATGATTGGAATCCAGTAACTTTTCCACGGCTAGATTCCATAAATTTCTAGCATTCACAATTTATCAAATCCTACAAGAACCATTTGAGAACCTTATGCCTAACCATGTTTTACGTTTTCAATTTGCAAAATTAAATTTTAAAATTGGTGTGATAATTTGTGCAATATAAAGTAGATATTGAAAAACATTAAAAACAAGACGAAAATATAATATAAATCCTTGCATAAATCTCAATAATATTTACTTGCTATTTGATTGACGGCATCACCAACTCCATCGAAAACATATGTTGGCAGTCAAAAAGTTGCACCTGAACTGTTCGTATTTGCGATGACAAATGTTCCACCTCCCGTGTATACCGTTCGGAATAAACGAACATAAGTGTGAAACACAACACGTCAGCTGTACTGTACCCTTACCGTACCGAAGTTTGAACTTGGGTTTGAAAATGAACTCGAACGCAAGTCCGGGTTTGAGTACATCATCGTGCGTTGCGGTTCGAACGGAAGAAGAGAGTTCAAAAAGAGTACGCGTACTCTTGTACCGAGCGGGTTTGATGTTCGTTGGGAAGACTCCTTACCCTTTTTGATGTTATGTCCACCAAACTATTTAATTTGTTACGGGTCGCATAGAATACACTATTTGAGCACTAAACCAAGGTAATTTAGCAAAATGTAGTCATGTAAATACTGTACTGATGTTGGTTTTTCATTATAGCACCCAAATGAGTGTTATAATGAATATTATGCAACTCATTTGAGTTGCATAATGTTCATTAAACCACCCATTTCGTTGGTATGGAAAAGTAGGCCGTTTTATCATTCAAATAACAACTGTAAACCAGGTATTATGATCAAGAATTGCAAAAAGCATATTTCATTTCTAAACGGAGCAAATAGATTTTTCGTTACGCGTGTTTACCTTAAGGACAATTCTTGGAATTCTTGGATGGCTTGGAATGAAACATGCATTCACTTCATATCCAAGTTGGCTCAAATAATCACTAAGAGCTTGTTGCATTTCTAAACGGAGCAAATAGATCTTTGGCTACGCGTATTGTTGCGGCACTTGGCAACACGGCGTGATGGTTGGTGAATTGGGTGGATCAATTTGGTAGGTGAATTCATGGAAGGTAAAAATAAAAACAAACAAGATTGGAGGCTGTTGATTTATTACGGCGATTTGTATATTGATGCTACTACGGTGAACTGCTGGGAAACCTGAAAAGGAAATAAATTGTTAATTAGAATTTGGATAAAGTGATTGAGTTGAATTAAATCGGTTGTTGTTAGTAAATTAGCGGAAGGTATTTTTAGAAAAGCTACTGGAAGGAGTGTATTATAAAGAAATGTGTATTTAGCTTACAGAATTAGAAGCGGAGTAGGAATAATTGGATTGTATTGGAAGGAGGAAAAAACTACTCATGTAAGTTGAAATGAAACACAAAATGGTTGACAATTATTAAAAACAGAACATTTTCAGTTTTGAGCTGCAACAACAAAGCTGCTACAAAAACAAGTTTTTTCGAGATCCGAACATTCTCAAAAATGAGTAAAGGATCGAATTCGCGCCTTTCCGACCCGAATGAGACGGCCTACAATTGCGGGAAATGCCACCGGCCGGACGAAGATGAGAGCCAGATGGTATTCTGCGACAACTGCCAGGTGTGGTTCCATTTCGGCTGCCAAGGAGTGACGTCAGCAGTACAGGAAGACAACGATTGGGTTTGTAACGACTGCGTTGGTGACTCAAACGGAGCGACTGCCATCGGGGCCGAGGAGAATGAGTTGCTGGAAGCAGAAAGGGAGATAGCTCGCGAGCGAGAGCGTCTTGCTGCTTTGATAGAGAGGAAGAAAAGGGTGGCAAGTATGAAACTAGAGTTAAAGAAAGAAAAGAGGGAAGCGATGTGGCAGTTAGAGAAGCAGGAATTAGAAGCAAAGGCTGTAGCTGAGGAAGAATTCAATAAGAAAAAGAAAACAGAACAGTCAAAGATTCAGCGCAGAATAGATAAGGCTTTAGCGGAGCGTGTTCAGTTAGAGAAGGAACAAAGTACGATACGATTCTGTAGGAAGACATCAACTCCGACAGTAGGCTTAGGTAATGCCCAAGAAAATGTAAGGTCATCGAAAGTCAACGCGGATGCAACTCGCGCGGGAAATGTTCATACTAGCGAATCGGCGTCGAATAGTGAAAGTGATAGTGGTGATGATGCCAGTGCTAACGGTGACGAAGTGGAAGTGGTTCCAACCAAAGCCCAGCTGTCTGCGCGTCAGTTTTTGGCTCGACGGTTGCCGACGTTCACCGGGAAAGCGGAAGAGTGGTCGATCTTCATCACAAGCTATGAGGCGTCGACGAAAGCGTGTGGTTTCTCCAACCTAGAAAACCTAGTACGGCTGCAGGAGTGCTTGAAGGGAGCTGCACTGGAAGCGGTAGGATCGCGACTTCTATTGCCGCAGTTTGTTCCCAAGGTGATTCAGGAGCTGAGAGAACAGTTTGGCCAACCTGAACAAATTTTGGAGACGTTGTTGGTGAAGGTGAGATCCGCGGACGCACCGAAGACGGAGAAGCCGGCGTCGTACATTACGTTCGGTCGATTGGTCCAGCAACTCTGCGACCACATGGAAGCAACACGCCTGGAAGAACATCTGATCAACCCGTTACTGATAAGTGAGTTGGCGAAGAAGCTTCCACCGAGTACAAAGATGGATTGGATTCGATACAAGCGCGGGCAGTTAGGCGACGGGAAGAGAGTTACATTACGTACCATGGCAGATTTTCTTGCGGAGATAGTCTCTGTAGCTACGGAGGCGATAAATCTGGTGGACGGGCAACCCAGTAGTAGTCGTGTGTGCAATCCGGAGCGGAATCGAGAGCGAAGCAAGGTGAAGCAACAAGGAGCGTTTGTGAACGTTCATAATGAAGACGAACGGACCGTTCGAGATACCGAGCCCCAGAAGCGAATTCCATGTGTGAAATGTGGCGAGACAAATCACAGGTTGCGTAATTGCGAGGATTTTTTGAAGCTTGATCCAGCACAGCGGTTGAAGGCGGTAGAGAGATGGCAGCTTTGCAAAAGCTGTCTAAATGCACACGGAGACTCCAAGTGTAAAATGAATATTCGCTGTAAGGTGGCGAATTGCAACGCAACGCATAACACCTTGTTGCATCAACTATACGCACATTCGTCATGTAACATGCACAGTAGCATAGTACAGACGTCGGTGATCTTTCGTGTTGTCCCAGTGATGGTGTATAATGGTTCCAAGGCGGTGAAGATATTGGCGTTCTTGGATGAAGGCTCATCGTATACGTTGATCGAAGATTCGGTCGCGGAAGAGCTTGGTTGCGATGGAATCGTGCAACCATTGCGCGTGTCATGGACTTCCGGAATGACAAGACTAGAGCGGGAGTCGAAGATAATTGATTTGGCGTTATCGAGCTTGGATTCAACCCAGAAAACCGTAGTGAGGAGTGCGCACACTGTTAGAGAGCTGGGATTACCGAAGCAGACGATGCGGTTTGCTGAATTTGCAATGCAGTACCAGCACCTTCGTGGCCTGAAGGTGGCAGATTACCCTATGGAGACGCCACGTATTCTAATTGGGTTAAAGCATCTGCACCTGTTTGCACCTTTAGAGTCACGGGTTGGTAATCCAGGGGAACCAATTGCGGTTAGGTCGGCGCTAGGATGGACGGTGTATGGCCCACAAGAGAAGTCGCAGCAGAATTCCACATTCGTTGGGCACCACACATGTGCTAGTGTGTCAAATGAAGAACTTTATCGGATTTTGAAGTCGCATTACGTGGTGGAAGATTCGGCAGTCATGGTGGACGTAATACCTGAGTCAGACGACGATCGTAGAGCCAGGGAGATACTTGAAGGAACAACAGTGCGCATCGGTCAACGCTTTCAGTCCGGCTTACTGTGGAGGGATGCAGATATCAAATTTCCAGATAGTTACGGAATGGCAGAGAAGAGGATGAAGAGTCTGGAGAAGCGGTTAGCAAGAAACCCGATGCTGCAGCAGAATGTACAGAGGCAAATGGAGGAGTACATAGAGAAGGGATATTGCCACAAAGCGACAAAGGAGGAGCTACAAACCACAGAGAGACATAAGGCGTGGTATCTACCGTTAAACATCGTACTGAATCCAAAAAAGCCAGGAAAAGTGCGTTTAGTCTGGGATGCAGCGGCCGCTGTGCAAGGCGTTTCTTTGAATTCCGCATTGCTGAAGGGTCCGGATCTGCTGGTTTCCCTGCCGTCAGTGATAAGCCAGTTCCGTGAGCGAAGGATAGGGTTCGGTGGCGACATTCGCGAGATGTTCCACCAAGTGAGAATACGTCCTGAGGATCGTCAAGCGCAGCGGTTTCTATTTGGAGGAGAAGTGTACGTGATGGACTGTGCCATTTTTGGAGCATCATGCTCACCAAGTCAAGCATTGTACGTTATGCAAAAGAACGCGAAGGAGTTCACCAAGGAGTATCCAAGAGCAGTAGAAGCAGTAGTGAAGAAGCATTACGTCGACGACTATTTCGACAGCGCAGATACCGTAGAGGAAGCAGTCAAGCAAGCTGAAGACGTTAGAGATATCCACTCCCGTGGAGGATTCCAAATTAGAAACTGGGTTTCAAATGCAGAAGAAGTACTGGTGAAGTTGGGAGAACGTCAAACAAGTCAGGAGATTCACTTTCACCGCGATAAAGAGACGGAGTTTGAGCGAGTACTGGGACTTGTGTGGAATACCAGACAAGATGTGTTCACGTTCTCAACGCAAATCAGAGAAGACCTGCAGCCATTCTTGATCGGTGGCCATCGGCCGACAAAACGGATCGTGTTAAGTTGTGTGATGAGCTTTTTTGATCCCCTTGGATTACTAGCCTTATTCACAATCCATGGACGTATTATAGTTCAGGATCTTTGGAGAAGCGGCTGCAATTGGGATGACACGATCGACGAAGAGGCGATGGCAAGGTGGATTCGATGGACGGCGTGTCTGAACGATGTGGCAGCAGTTCGTATTCCTCGATATTACTTCGGAAATGGTGCTTTGCTGGATTACGACTCACTTCAACTTCACATTTTTGTGGATGCGAGTGAGAACGCGTACGGGGCTGTTGGTTATTTCCGAATATCGGCAGCTGGGGTTCCTCGTTGCTCGCTAGTTCAAGCCCGCTCCAAGGTTGCTCCAATTAAGCCGCATTCTATCCCACGTATGGAACTGATGGCTGCGGTGTTAGGAGCTCGGCTTAAGGATACAATACTGACAAGTCACAATCTACAGGTAAAAAGACTATTCTTCTGGACTGACTCACGAACTGTACGGTCGTGGATAACGTCTGATGCACGAAAGTATCGTCAGTTCGTCGCATTCCGTATTGGTGATATCGTCTCGCGAACAAAGGTCCCTGATTGGAGGTGGATACCGACGAAACTTAACGTCGCCGATAAGCTGACGAAGTGGTCAAAAGAATCGCTCCTACAGACGAGTACCGTATGGCAAAGAGGACCAGCATTCTTGTATCGCCCCGAGAGCGAGTGGCCCAGTGACGCAGTAGTAGAACCGAACGTCCCAGAAGAGTTTCGAGCCGCTTGCTTGTTCCATAGAACGGAAACGGAATTCCAATTCATAAATGTGTCCAGGATCTCAAAGTGGAATGTGATAGTACGAACTGTAGCGTTAGTCATACGGTTTGTGGCTAACCTACGCAGAAAAGTGCAGAATCAGGCAATACTAACGATTCGAGCTCTGCGGAACTTTAATTACCAACATAAGGTGAATGCGGTACGAATGGGCCTGCAGAGAGAAGAGTTCCAGCGCGCGGAGGAGATATTGTGGCAACAAGCGCAATGGGAAGCATTCGCAGACGAAGTATGTATTTTGCGCCGTTTGCGGGATAACAACGGTGAGTGCAACGCGAAGATCGAGAAGCGAAGTCCTCTTTATAAGCTTTCACCAATCCTGGACGATAAGGACGTAATTCGTGTAGATGGTCGAACAGCTCAAGCCGAGTTTCTTCCATTTGAAATGCGGTTTCCCATAATTCTGCCTAGGGGACACTTGATAACATCACGAGTGATCGAGCATTATCATCGGCAGTTGGGGCATGGACATCGAGAAGCCGTGGTAAATGAGCTGATGCAGAGATTCTGTATTCCAAAGATTAGAGTTGAGGTGGTGAAGGTAATGCGAAACTGCGTATGGTGTAAGGTGTACAAATGCCATCCGGCCGTGCCAAAGATGGCACCACTACCAGTGCAAAGGGTGACACCGTTCCTGCGACCCTTCACATACACGGGTGTTGACTATTTCGGTCCGATTACAGTCACAGTCGGTCGGCGCAGCGAAAAGCGGTGGGTGGCTTTGTTCACTTGTTTCACGACCAGGGCAGTTCATTTAGAGGTTGTTAAAAGTCTTTCTACGACATCCTGTCTAATGGCAATTCGAAGGTTTGTGTGTCGACGAGGGAGTCCGCTAGAGTTTTTCTCGGACAATGGCACTAACTTCGTTGGAGCGAGTAAGGAGTTGGAGAAGATTGAGGAAGAGTGCAGTGAAAATTTCACGAACGCGAGAACGAGGTGGAATTTCAACCCTCCCGCAGCCCCACACATGGGGGGAGTGTGGGAAAGATTGGTCCGGTCGGTGAAGGAAGCTGTGTACGAGTTACAAGACGGTCGTTCACTGTCGGATGAGGTTCTGGAGACTGTGTTGGCTGAAGCAGAAGGAATTATTAATTCAAGACCTTTGACATTCGTGTCGAAGGAAAACACGGACCCAGAAGCATTAACTCCGAACCATTTTTTGCTTGGGTATCCATCGTGCGAAAGAGACGGAAGGCTACCCCAAGGGAATGAAGCTGCAGCGTTGCGAAATCAATACGAGAGATCTCAAGTGCTTGCTGATAAGCTGTGGAAACGCTGGGTGAAGGAGTATTTGCCAACGATAAACTTAAGAGCAAAGTGGAGAGAAGAGCAAGGTTTAGTACACGTAGGTGATCTGGTGTATATGGCAGATGAGGCGAACAGAAGAAGCTGGATCCGGGGAATAGTGGAAGAAATTTTCAAAGGAGCTGATGGTAGAGTCCGTCAAGTGGTAGTTCGAGCCGGCGGAAAGTTGTATAGGCGAGCCGTGGCAAAAATTGCAGTGCCTGAGATAGGAGACGGAACATCTGTCTACGTTTAAAGGACCCTTCGCCAGAGTTACAGGAGGGGCTGTTGCGGCACTTGGCAACACAGCGTAATGGTTGGTGAATTGAGTGGATCAATTTGGTAGATGAATTCATGGAAGGTAAAAATAAAAACAAACAAGATTGGAGGCTGTTGATTTATTACGGCGATTTGTATATTGATGCTACTACGGTGAACTGCTGGGAAACCTGAAAAGGAAATAAATTGTTAATTAGAATTTGGATAAAGTGATTGAGTTGAATTAAATCGGTTGTTGTTAGTAAATTAGCGGAAGGTATTTTTAGAAAAGCTACTGGAAGGAGTGTATTATAAAGAAATGTGTATTTAGCTTACAGAATTAGAAGCGGAGTAGCAATAATTGGATTGTATTGGAAGGAGGAAAAAACTACTCATGTAAGTTGAAATGAAACACAAAATGGTTGACAATTATTAAAAACAGAACATTTTCAGTTTTGAGCTGCAACAACAAAGCTGCTACAAAAACAAGTTTTTTCGAGATCCGAACACGTATTGACCTTAAGGCGTGTACTCCAATTCTTGGAATCCTTGAATGACCTGGATACGCGTATTGCGGGCAGCAGGGACTATATCCAAGGGCTTTACGATCCCTCTCCACGGCCTCTGCGAGATAGGGGGCCTGCCTAAGACGTGGTGGGGTTCGGCAGTGGGCTCTGTTGAACCTCTACAAAAAGCTGCATGTGTCCGCAAGCAGGCTCTATTGCGGTGTTGAACTTAATCTTATGTTAAAAACACCTTATAAAGAATAAAAAAGCAGGCCCTATCACAACGACCGTGTGACGCTCAAAGCGCACAGGAGCCCAGTGCGTGTGCTGCTTCAGCAGAATAAGTATGCTACTTCAGAGACTACGCGTGTGCTCATTGCATTACTTACTCCTTGTAAAAAAATCAGAAGAGTTATATACAAGATACGACCGCCCGACGTAAACTACGTAAAACAGATCATAAGATAATTATTTTGGTTAGAGCCTAGAGTGATTGAAATTTTGACTTTTGCGCTCCCTTATGCTTGAACGATAACATTAGCTGTTTTGGTGAACCTCCTAAATTTTCAACTGAATTGGTTATAATATAACTGAGTACGAGCAATTGAAGTTTGTATGAAAATTACTATACAAATCGTCCCCTATGTGAGAGATCGTTTCGTGAGGCGGATGATCAACTATTTAGGGGGAGATCTCCCAACGCCGGACACCTCTCAATACCGGACACTACTTGCAGAGGTCCCTCCTTCATCTTATTAAGTACAAAAAGAAGCTTTTAAAAAGGCTTCTAACGGCAAGGAATATCAGATCTTCATGTGATAAACTTTGTACAAAATGTGATGTTGAATAAAAATTCTGCACACCTGTTTTGTTACACTTACTTCAATTCAATTGTTTCTTCTTGCTGAGAAAGCCACAGAAATTAGCAGAAACAAAAAGTGTAGAGGACATTGAAAAAGGTGGGAATTTGTATTAGGATGTAAAAAATTTAGCTGAAGAGTCAAATAAGCTTCACTAACAATTTTTAATATTTACAACTTAAAGCACGCGAATAATTTACTATTCTGAATGATGTCTTTACTCATGTAACAGGAACTTAGTCACATTTGAACATGATGCAATAGTGTCCGGTACTAGGAGACATTTTTCTGAATCGTAAAATTTTTCACCAAAATTCATCGTTGAAAAACGTGTTCAAATGATCAAATATAGTTTGTACGAATCATCAATGGTCAATAGTCATATTTTGTGTTTCTTTCTTCTATCTATTCTTCCTTTGAAGCAATATAACTCACGAAGAGACCGATTTGCAAGATTTCCTCACTAATCGATTCGTATTGGGATCAGCTGTGTTTCTATATGCAAAAGGTTAGTAAATTTTAAAGAAAATTTGGGAAAATTGTCAAAATACAATATTAGGGCGAGTTTGGAGAAAACCTAATGCGATCGCTCGAAAAATGATCTAGAGTGCGGCGTCGCAATCAACGCAGAAAATGACATTTCGAACGTTAAACGTAAAGACTCGAGCAACGCAGGGTACGTTCTGCTAGTATGGTATAAATGGAAACATAATCCGGATAGTTGAAGTTTTTTTTGTTAAATGGCTTATGTGTCCGGCACTGGAGGATCTCCCCCTAAATATAATCAACCCGAAGACTTCGTAGAATATTTCTAAATTTGTAGGACTATTGTTGTTGCGAACCGATCGGATTTTCGTAAGCAAAGAATAAAGAAAATAAAAATGATCATTATTGATATGTTATTCTTTTACGTGCTCAATTTTCACGATTTTTCATTTTTCACACGATTTAGTATTTCCTTAATAATTTTTCTTGCAAGCAGCGAACTGTTTGGCAATAAAGACGATTTATTCACTTGCTAAGTTTCCTATGTTGCCAATGTACTCATATATTTTTAGATATTAATGACCAACGTTGCAAAACGGTTTTCCGAAAAATTTACTGTTCTCATAGTAATTCTCATACAAACTTCAAACCGCGCGTGCGTGCTTAGTCAAATTACAACCATTGGGATGTTGGATATATGGGGTTGGGAGGTAGCAAGGATTGTTTTGGTAAACGTTTTGCCGCGTGTAATGTGTAGTTTTTCCGCAAATCATGTTCGATCGCAGACCAATCCATTTATGTTTCGAACAAAATTGGCGTAACTCACTATATATGAAAATGGTTGGATATGACAATTTAAAATTTTCATTTAAAAACCCCAAATTTATTATTCCACAGTGGTGATGATGCCTTTCTCCCATTGTTATTCGACTTGGAGTGATTAATGCATTTAATAGTTAATTGCCTATTAAATGGCGATTAATGCTTTTGAAGTGTTATTTTAAAGGGATGCTGCCGAAATAGTAGGATACACGCTAACTTTCACCTACTCAGTGACTGAGTAAAATTGCATTACTCTCTCTTTCTATCCCACAGAAATTTTACTCAATTCCCGTCAAAACAGTTAGAGTGTAACCTTGTTTAAAGTTGATAATCAATTTTAATTATTCGCTTCTTGCTAACATGAACATGTCCAGCATCTGTAGCACTTTTTCATAAACACTAGACCAACATTTGAAAAGGGCGTAACAGCCAAAATTTATTCCTTCTGATTCTTCGTCTACATATATAGCTATATATGTGGACGAAGAATCAGAAGGAATAAATTTTGGCTGTTACGCCCTTTTCAAATGTTGGTCTAGAACACTACTTTTTTGCTCCGACCGCGGTCATTGCTCTGGTTCTATTTTGTACTTTTTGGGCGAATCACCGCACAAAAGTAGAGCGCAAGAACCAACCGCAGACGGCGGCCGTAACGAAACGGTGAAATTTTATGAGTTGGCAAAGATTTGGAATTTTTAATGTTTTTACGTTGATCATTAATAGTTCCAATAGGCTTCAAAAATTGCTGGAAAGTTGCCGATTCGATTGATAACAAAATCTCGAAAATCCATTGAAAGATAAAGTAGCTATTAGCGTTTGAAATCTATCCTAATTTCGTGACGGTCTCGAATTAGGAAATTTCCGTTTTACACCCTGTATCAGAGTCTTCCCCTTAGACGTAGTTTACGTCAAAATAGCAAGTATAATGCATTAAAAAGGGTCAATTTAGGTGAAATAAGTTATTGTTTTTGCAAAATAGAATGTCTTCATAGTATAGGATCCAATATAATTTTCTAAGAGCATGAAAACTAAAATATGTGATGCCTCTTCGTCCGGTTTTTTTTTTGTGGGAACGTCAACAAAATTGAGTCAAGAGCGAGACACTAAAGATGATTCTACTGTTGAGGACGAAGTACGTATCAGTTTTATGTCAAGTGAAAATAATTTACAAATCCCAAACAACAGTTCCGCTGCCTAGATATGTAACCAAACATAGCCTAACCTGTTTCGAAACAAAGCCTCTTTCTACCGACTGAACTGGAAATTTCCAGAGATGAACAAATCTCAAAATACCGGAAGAGCACTGCCTTTTCTGTATTTTGAGATTCCCTGTTATGATATGGAAGAAGGGACGCTCGAAGCAAAAACTCGATCTAATTATGATTTCAATTCCGGTTCCTGTCGAGCAGTAGACTGCTGCTGTTCTGCCACCTTTCAATGGCTCTAATGCATTTGTGCTGCAAGTTTACAGAATTCTGTCAGTATCGTTCCGAATTTCATACTCAACGGACGGCAGAACACGTGCCATCATGAAGCTGAGAATAGTAGCTGCTTTGATTCTGATAGCTGCCAAATTGGTTTTATCGCAAACTCTAGACCGGGAACATTCTCCTTCGCTGTTGGACGGCTTTCTACGATACATCAACCCGGTTGGTGGCCAAGGAATTCGAGGAGGACTCCCCGATGAGCAGCGCATTCGACAACTTGCTCGCCAGGCCGTGGATTACGGTGTGGTGGCGGTCACTCGTTTTCTCGGCCCTCTCATCAGCGGGGGCACTGGTGGATTAGGGGGCGCTGGATCGTTGGGTGGAAGACAATCCTCCCCGGGAGGAATACGCAGCTCACAGTCCGGAGGCGGAAAACCGCTGAGTCTGGATGATGATATCGGTGACTTTGGCGACAGTGACGATCACGATGGTGGTCGCCTTCGGAGGAGAGCAGGCTTGTTTGGGGAACTTCTGCAAAGCGTGCAAACTACTGGGCAAGATCGGGAAGATCGTTATGAGAAAAGATCAAGTGAAGAAACGGAGCCGGCTGTAACAGAAGAAGTCACACACAGTTCGGCTGTTAAACATGGGGGAATGTGCTTCATAGTTAGCTTCATTTGTTTTATCAGTGTGATGGGAACAGTAACCTTTTAGTTTGTAACTTACAGTAGAGAAGCTTAATAATGATCAGTCAATAAATAAATTCAATAAAGTGATTTTACAAGCCTACAGACGAAATTATCCAATTTCATTTGTTACTTCGGGACCGATTTGCTATTTGGGCGTATCTGATTTTGTAAATAAACATTGGAAGGCAAATTCTGTCTAAAGCGAGCATTTCCTAAGAAAATCACGATATGGGGTCGTACACGGTAGTGTACGGAGCGGCTGTGCTGCATAAGAGATAGTGAAAGAAGAGCCTTCCTGGGAAGACTTTTTTATCTGACAAATGCGCAGTGTCCGTTCTCGGGTGCTAGATTCTTGGACCGCTTCCTTGGCCGTGACTGCTCGTGCGTTCGGTTCCAGATGCTCGAGGACCGTGGGACCAGTCGCTTGAGGATCGTTGACAGTCCCGGCGCGGTGATATATTGGATCTGGAATTCCACCATTGACTATCGTTCCTTCTTTGATCCACAACTGAATGGAATGATTTCCGTTTTCCACGTGCCTCGTCCTGCGCTGTGGGCGACACGCCGATAAAGTTGTTTATAGTGAATTCGGGCTATTTGCTTTTCAAATTATTGCACTTTTGAATCAGTGTACTCGACGCGACTTTTTTTTGGTTACGATTATTGCTCCCGAAACTTTTCCCGAGTAAATGATTCCCGGTACCGAACTATTCCACCTGGCACTAACAATACTGATTTCTCTTTGTTCGGTGAAGGTTTTCTGCAGCGGATGTGGCTGCTGTCAATCCAGTTCAGCATGAAAATATCCACCAGATAAGTCTCCTTCTAGATAGCAAACAGCTTCTAAGTTTATGAAACACATGTCAATTTCCTTAAGCCAAGTCAAGTTACTGTGTTTAGTCAGAATTAGAAGAAGACGCAATCTGTTCTGTGTAAAACCGTGTTGTTCTGACCCCCAAACAGAAAACCGACTCGTTCAAACAGACTAGTATCGCTATCGTTATTCAATTACCATTTGTGGAACTCCAGTGATAATCAATCCAGTGGCGTAGCCACGGGGGTGGTTTTGGGTATAAAACCCCCCCCAGAGACAAAATTTTGGGAAGAAATTTTTTTTTAGAAAAAAAAAATGTTCAGAAACCCCCCCCCCCACCCCAATTTTCTAGCTACGCCACTGAATCAATCCACCAGAGATGCTCTCATGTGCGTTAATAATTACAATTAATCGAACTATCAACTTTACAACCAAATTGATTTCATCTTTTCAATACAAATTCCATAATCATAAATTTAGACATTTTTGTGAACCTAATTTGCCTAATATGATAGCATAAGAGAGACATACTCGATAATTCTCCCCTGAAGTATTGCTTGATGACTGGTGTAGAGTATTTTAGTTTTAGAGCGGTCGGTTTTGCACTACCATAACCATCCATCCCTCTACCCTTCCTCAGATTTCTTCTCATTTTGATTACCTTTACTTTTTCTTAAAACCTTGATCATCAACCAAGCGGTTTTTGTGCCTTTCTTATGCACTAGGTATTTAATAAAAAGCTTTCAATTATGTGGTGATTTTCCGGGGATTCCGGACAAACCTCCGGCTGACTTCCATTCGAACTGTCCGACTCCATCTTATTTTTTTCCGCTCCTTATCTACCGACTCACGAGTGCGACCACACGGTCCAAACTTGATCGAGAGAATATTCCACAAGGTAGTAAAAGTATATTACAAACCAGCCGGAAAATCACCACAAATTATCAATTAGGAAAAGTAATTGAATACTTTTCTTTCAGAGCCAGTTCGCGAGAAGGCCGAATTAAGAATAATTGTTTTTTTTT
Organism: Armigeres subalbatus; assembly: GCF_024139115.2. Classification (NCBI taxonomy): domain Eukaryota; kingdom Metazoa; phylum Arthropoda; class Insecta; order Diptera; family Culicidae; genus Armigeres; species Armigeres subalbatus. The sequence continues at coordinate 453,302,854 of NC_085140.1, forward strand.
TTCGCATAGCTGTAAAAGCAATATCAGTACCGGTGCCCACAGTAATTGTGACTTATTCAAAAAAATATCAACTGGCACTTTCGCCGAATCCGTTCATTTTTGTTTCAGTTTGCGAAAGACTCGCTGATGTTTAAGGCACTTACTTTGGTCCTATTTTACTTCTTCGCCCTACACTCCCCTTATGGAAAATCCTGATTTTTAATTTCTACTTAGACAAAAAAGTTTGGACAGTTTTCACCAGATCGGAAAACATCAACATAAGTAGGGTCGAAATTTGTGCGAACTTTCTTTTGAATAAACAGTGTTGCAGAAAATTGCGATTTTCTTAAAAATGCTTGAGTTGGCGCTTCTGATTTATATATAAGATGAAAGCTCTTTAGTTCCTTAATTGCCTTGCGGGTTTAGTTTTTTATCCTAGATCTGTTGGTGAAAAATATTCCCTTTGGAAAAACGACAAATTTTTATCGAAAAAGTCCATTTTCTCTCAAAGTAAACAACTTTATAACCATATTAACCAATTATTATAAAGTACTAATTGAGTAGAAAAAGCGTGCAAAATTTAAACAAAATCGGCCACCCATTGCCAAAGTTACTGCATTTTTCTGGTTATGGCGATTTTTGCACAATAATTTTTGAAGAGCCGTTTTACCCCACTTCCCCTCAATGAAAAAATCTGAAAAATTTGCAAAATGTCTTCTCCTACATATATGAACAAACCCTGAAAATTTCATCCAAATCGGAGAATATCGATACAAGAGGGGGTCGCATACTTTCCGCGAACTGGCTCTTAAGCATATGCGGTATTTCGAAAAATTTCGTTTTAGGGCCTACGAAACGAGTATGGCGAAATCTGATTTTCTGATTTCGTTTCGTATCGTTAAATTTCAAAAATTTCGACAGAAAAATCATACTTTCAACAAAATTAAACGGAATTTCGTGGTATTTCGAAATGAATTTCATAATGCTCACTCAATCTCAGGAGCACATGATTTTCCCTCACGACAGTTTTCGGGGAGAAATCGCTTTTCGGGAAAGAAAAACAGCCTGGAGAGTGATAACAATTTTTTGCTCACTTCGATTGCCGCTGAACTTTGGTTTGCTCTTTTTCTTTCATATTCGGGTCTTTTCGTGGCATCATCAATGCAAATGGTAGTAGCTTATGTGGAGCAAATAACTTAACGCTTTCATACAGATAGCGTGGTGGTGCGGTTAAAGTAAGCGCATCCCCACAGCTATTATTGTTACTATTCTGGGTTCGAATCCCGGCGTGGCCATACAATTTTGTAATTGTTCTGCGATAATTCTCGCGAAAAGTGAGTGAGAGGTGAAAGTAATGAAACGAAAAAGGATTTTCATCTAATAGGCAAGATTTTCGATCATCTTCCAATGCTAATTCTAGAGAAAATATTGATGGGTGAAAGATGATCCTCAACATAAACAACGAAACAAGATTTTCCCTTGGCCCGAAAAACGCTTGCTTTGATCTCATTGAAACGAAAAGTCGAAACCCTGAATTTTTAATAATTGAAAAATTCGGCTGCGCCGCTGAATAAAGCCATTCAAGCTGTACTCAAAATTTTATGCATATGAATTCTTTCACTCATTCCACGTCGAGCATCCGAGCGAGACGGTTGTAAGTCCGCGTACGGTCTGCTTCTCTTTTGGTTTTTTTTCCTGAAGTACAGGTAGAGGTTTTTTTCCGAAAGTGTTTTGAAGCATAGTGCTTGAGTGGAAGTGGTGCTTAGCTGAAGCAGTTAAGTAGCCATTTCGTTGCTTTTGCAAGACAACGCAAAGTTTTGCAGTTTCTTCGGCGTCCATCGCAGGCGCAGGCATCATCGCTCCACGCCGACAGTCATCATCCATCGTGCGTCTCCACCAACACAGACGCTGCCATTCTGCCACCATCCATCCACCCAGTTGCAGTGTTGTCTGCGGCAAGAACACCAACAACAGCGTGGTTCGCTCCGACCGCACCACCGCCCCGGCGTTTGTCCATCCAGTCAGTGTGTGCTGCCAGAACCGTTAGCCGGCGAAACAGCAGTGTGAACGCAAGTATATGTGTGTGTTTTCTGTCCTGTGATAATTGTTTAGTTTTAAAATAGATTGTGCCTCGCTGCAGCGGCGCATTTCGTGTCCGCAATGCGCGAAGGCGAAGTTGGCGGGGGTACTTCGTATTCCATGTCAGATGTTTCGTTGCATTCGGGTGTTCCTAACCAAAATGAAATGGACACCAGCAACGCTAAAATTTCCTCTACGAGCCCCCGTTCCAAGGTCTACCCTCACGACTCTAGTGGGCCGTATATGTTGTTTTCTTTCGACCCAAAAGCAAACGTTTGAATATCAGCCAGATCAGCAAATATTTGGAAAAGCGATTTTCGTCTGTCACGTACCATTGACTTGGTTGGGTCTAGTAAACTCCTGTGTTACGGTCAGTGATCGCAAACAGGCCAACGAGATTGCCACCACTGTGAGCTTTTCACTCTTGAATATAAGGTTTATTTACCGTCAGCAGTGTGTGAGATCGCAGGGGTGGTGACAGAGGGAAGTATGACATGCGACGATTTGAAACAAGGTTTCAGTCGTTTCAAGAACGTTTCTTTGCCACCTTTTGCGATACTGGATTGCAAACAAATGTATTCGGTGTCGCAGGAGGAGAGAAGCGGAGTTATTCCCCGTCTGACTCTTTCTGCGTCACTTTTTCCGGATCCACTGCCTGACTACGTAGTGATTGGCAAACTTCGTCTACTTGTTCGGCTGTATGTACCCAAGGTGATGAATTGTGTTAAATTGCAAGCAGCTAGGCCACACCGCTCAGTACTGCTGCAATAAAACCTCGCTGTGCATCATGCGGAGAGGAAGCATGTGTGGAGGGGCGTGCAAGACGGCACCGAAATGTATCTATTGTAACGAAAGCCCTCCACATGCTCTTTGAAGCTTGCCCAACGTACATACAGCAGCGAATCCACCAGAAACGGTCTCTTCAGCAGCGTTCTCGGCGAAGTTACGCCGAAATGTTGAGGAAGGCCGCTCCTCCACTCGTTTCTGACACCATCTACTCGTCTCTTCCTTTGGACGATCAAGGTAGCTCCGACTCCGAGGTTGGAAATGGGGTTCCCTTTGTTTTCAATGGATCAACGAGGAAGAGAATAAAACAGAGCCAGCGACCCTCGAAAAAGCCTAGAAAACAGCCTCAAAGTGAGCCCCAATCCAACATGGTCAAATTCAAAGCGGGTGGAAATACTCAAAAACGTTCAACTTTTGTGGTTTCACATCGGGATGATCGAGAGTTTCCACCGCTTCCGGGAACATCTAAAAACCCAGATACCCCAATTTTTGCGATTTCTCAGCTAAAAAGAGATCATAGAGAGCGAGCAGAAGAGCCCCCAAGCGCTCCAATGTTCACTCTTTCTGGCATCGTGGAGCTCATCCTCAACTTCTTTGATGCTTCCGACCCCGTGAAGAACATGGTCAAAACTGTTCTTCCTATTCTGACTCCTCTCCTAAAGCAGCTGGCTTCAAAAATGCCCCTCCTCGAGTCATTTGTATCCTTCGATGGCTAACTTAGTCAATAAGGGTAACACGATTTCGATTCTACAGTGGAACTGTCGAAGTATTCTTCCGAAATTAGATATTTTTGAATTTTTAGTTAACAAATTACAATGCGATGCTTTTGCTTTATATGAAACATGGCTAACACCAGATGTGAACCTTCAATTTCCTGATTTCAACATAATCCGCCGCGATCGGGCAAATCGATATGGAGGGGTGCTTTTAGGGATCAAAAAACAGCACTTCTTCTATAGAGTCGATCTTGCGCCGATGTCTGGCACCGAAGCTGTCGCATGTCAGGTGACTATTCGAGGAAAAGACCTCAGTATCGCCTCGATATATCTTCCTCCAAACACCGCGATATCTCGTAGAGATCTCTCGCACATCTGCTCGGTTATGCCCGAGCCATGGTTGCTCTTGGGAGATTTTAACTCCCACGGAACAGGCTGGGGGAACTGTACGACGACAACCGTTCAACAATGATATACGATCTCTGCGACGACTTTAATATGTCAATTTTGAATACAGGAGAAGTTACACGAGTGGCTCCAGCAAGAGATAGCCGTCTAGCACTTCCCCCGCGGGAAGAGTACAAGTTTCTATCGCAGTTGATTCTTGAAAGCGCTCTTCAGGCACAACGTCGGCCGGTGCCAGGAGCTTCGGTTCGTAGGAAACCCTACAGTCCGTGGTGGGACATCGAGTGTACGCAACTTTATCGCGAGAAATCCGTCGCGTTCAAAGAATTTCGGAAACACGGGGCGATCGTTCTTCACAAACGATACACCGCGCTCGAAATCCAGTTCAAGAAACTGGTCAAAGTGAAGAAGCGCGGATATTGGCGCACTTTTGTTGAAGGTTTATCGCGCGAGACCTCAATGAAAACTCTGTGGACCGTCGGGAGAAGAATGCGCAACGCGTCGTCCGTAAACGAGGATCGTGAAAGCTCGTCGCGGTGGATACTCGACTTCGCAAAGAAAGTTTGTCCGGATTCGGTACCGGTGAGGCAAGAGCTCCGTGATGCTTTTACTGACAGGGATGATATGGATCGTCCCTTTTCGATGATTGAATTCTCACTTGCTCTCCTTTCATGTAACAATTCCGCTCCAGGGATGGATAGAATCAGGTTCAATTTGCTCAAAAACCTCCCAGACGTCGCGAAGAGGCGCTTATTGAGCCTGTTCAACCAGTTTCTGGAGTGCAACATTGTTCCGGATGATTGGAGGCAAGTGAGGGTAATAGCCATCCAGAAGCCCAGAAAACCCGCGTCGGATTATAACTCGTATCGCCCCATCGCGATGCTGTCATGTCTTCGGAAGTTGTTGGAAGATGATTCTCTTCCGGCTAGACAAATGGGTTGAATCGAATAGTTTTTTGTCAGATACACAATTTGGTTTCCGCAGGGGCAAGGGAACGAACGACTGTCTTGCGTTGCTTTCTTCAGAAATTCAGCTTACTTTCGCTAAAAAAGAGCAAATGGGCTCAGTGTTTTTGGACATCAAGGGGGCTTTTGATTCAGTTTTCGTTGATGTCTTATCCGACAAACTCCACTCGTGTGGACTTTCACCAATTTTAAACAATTATTTGTACAATTTGCTGTCAGAGAAGCGTATGAGTTTTTCTCATGGTGACTCGGCAACTTCACGAATTAGCTACATGGGTCTCCCCAGGGCCCCCTTCTTTTCAATTTTTACGTCAGAGACATTGATGAATGTCTCATGCCAAATTGCTCGTTAAGGCAGCCTGCAGATGATTGTGTTGTATCCGTTTCGGGGCCAACCGCAGTTGATCTGCAAGGACCGTTGCAAGATACTCTGGACAATTTGTCCACTTGGGCTACGAAGCTGGGTATCGAATTCTCTCCGGAGAAAACTGAGATGGTTGTCTTTTCAAAAACATAAGCCGGCAAAGTTCCTCCAACTGATCGATGGGTAAGGCAATCACTCATAGCATGTCTTCTAAATACCTCGGGGTCTGGTTCGACTCGAAATGTACCTTTGGGAAGCACATTGTGTATCTGACACAAAAATGCCAGAAACGGATCAACTTCATGCGATCAATAACCGGAACATGGTGGGGAGCGCATCCCGAAGATCTTATGACGTTGTATAGAACAACCATTTTGTCGGTCCTCGAATACGGTAGTTTCTGCTTTCAGTCCGCGGCTAAAACACACATGCTGAAGCTTCAAAGGATTCAGTACCGCTGTCTCCGTATCGCGTTAGGATGTATGAATTCGACACATACGATGAGCTTGGAAGTACTTGCGGGAGTACTGCCACTAACAGATCGTTTCGCGGGATTATCGCTCCGGTTCCTCATCCGCTGTGAGGTTCTTAATCCATTGGTCATTGACAACTTCGAGAAGCTGCTCGAACAAAACCCTCAATCTCGATTCATGAGTATTTACCACTGGTACAAATCGCATCCCTACCTCCTGACCAGAGTGTAAAATAATCGATAATTTTTGGTGAAGTCCACCTTCCTTCGCTTGTCAGCTCACTTCCAGACACATTCATAGTCGGCTCTGGACTGTCAATATTCGGTTGAATATTAATCGTTGAATATTTATGCACATTTTACAAATTGATAAATTATCTGAAATCTGAAAACGTATCAAATGAGTAAAGCAATCTATTACATAGAACTGAATCTGATGTTCAACCGCGAGGTACTTTCAACGGTAAACAACAGCATAAACAATGCTAATTATGTTTTTTCTTCACATAGTAAGCACACTCAGTGACAGTCGAATGAATGAGTTGGTGGGGCAGTCGTCTGACTATGTCATTCTATGTTTTGAATATTCATGCGATGTTTATCAAAATTCGGACTGAATTTGCTTCATGAAGATGAATATTTTAAGCTCTGCTCCTGACCACTTTTTCATCTTCACCGACAGTCTAAGTTCCTTGGAGGCTGTTCGGTCAATGAAACCGGTTAAGCACTCAGCGTATCTACTGAATGGGATACGGAAAGCTTTGAGTGCCTTATCACAACGGTCTTACACAATCACCATGGCTTGGGTCCCTTCTCATTGCTCGATCCCGGGAAATGAGAAAACGGACTCTTTGGCTAAGGTGGGCACTATGGAAGGTGATATTTACGATCGGAAAATCACCTTCGATGAATCTTTCACATTAGTTCGTCAGGAAACCTTAAACAGCTGACAACAGAAATGGACAAATGGGGAGTTGGGTAGATGGCTGTATTCAATTCGCCCGCAGGTGTCGAAGCGTCCATGGTTCAAAAAAATTGAATATGGGACGAGACTTCATTCGAACCATGTGTCGTCTAATGTCCAATCACTACACTTTAAATGCACATCTTTTCAGAGTGGGGCCTAAAATCCTTTCCCTTCCTACTGTATTATTGTACTCCCTAACCTCGACTAAACCGCGAGTCTTTCGGTTCCCCAAAACTAACACTATGTATAAGAATCAAGAAATATATTGTTAAACTTGATTTCGGCTCCGTAACGCTTCACGGAAAATGAGCCTTCCAAATAAACGAAAGATTTAAAAAAAAAATCTTTCACTAAATATCACTACATAATACGATTTTGAATCTTTAACAGAATTTCTTCGATGTTTTGTTAAAAGTGTTCAAGTATAAAACGTAAGCATATCTGTTAAATTAAAAAATATTGTTCAGTGAAGTAAAAATAATTTGTAGATCTCACCGTTTTGATATGCTATATTTTTATTTAAGTTAACTGATTTGTGTATGCAATATATAATGTAGTATGAGGCGATTGTTCGAATTGTGCGCATCTAGTGGAAACTCTTCGATAAGCGAAATAATCCTTACTGGTCTACTGAGTATTGTCCATTCTCCGTTGTCCTTTAAAAGTATTCAGTTTGAACAACCATTGCATTGAAATGGAGATGGTGACGATTTCCTGAATTTTTCCTCATTTAATAAATTGTTTGATCTTTGCAGATTTAAGAATGCTCTAGATTTGGGGCATTCTCTGATATCTCATTTATTTCGGATTTTGGAACTGATTCGTATCTTTCCGATTGAGATCATTGTCATGACCTAAACTTTTACCTTCAGATATTTTTGATTCCGAATATCATGGAAATTTATAATTTTTCACAATTTCTAGATCCTACAGATCCAGATTATTCAAATGCTTCAGAATCGTACCGGTTTTCCGCAGTATGTTTTTCGTAGGGCAGTTTGAGCGCATTCCACGGATCTTATCGCACCGCAGCGCACCACAGAATTTGTGAAAAATGATGAAACGAAAAAAGGTTTTCATCTAGCAGTCACGATTTTCGTTTATCTTCCAAGGCTAACTCCATACTTAAAATAAGTGATGGATGAAAAATGCCCCTCACCATAAAAAACTCACAACGTAAACAAATATTTCCAACAGACCTTAGTAAAAAAAATTAGAAAAATGCGAGAAAAATCCCAAATTGAAATCCATACAATCGCTCATAAGAGTAAGAAAGGTAACAAAGCCAAAGAATATATATGGCAGCTATCAATGTACTCCATTACAACGCAGAACATGAAAGAGTTTCCGACAAAGATGACAACTCCTGGAACCTGCAAGGTGCCCCCCAAAAACCCGTAGAAGAGAACATTTCAGCTTTTACATCAAAATATGCCGTTTTTCCACAAAAATTAGGCTCTTTCGTCGTAATTTTTTACCAAATAGATGGTTATGCACTTGAAATCGATTATCGAGCACACTGGCCGCTCTTGCATGTTAACCTATGAAGTGCCCTCGGGGAATCAGTTATGGATAAGCGCCAAAAAAATGAGTTTTTTTTAACCGTCTAAGACAAGTTTACATTCCACTAAAAAGAGCTTAAAATATTTTTTCTGAATTTTTTTTGCGCACATACGATTGTATAACATTTCACCGAAAACTATTTCGCAGAATTCATTTTCGCGGTTGAACATTTCGCGGAATAACATTTGGCGGTTTGTAACTTTTCGCCGAATGACTTTTGGCGGAATGTACCATTTCGCGGAATGCACCATTTCGCGGAATATTAATAATAATAGCCTTTGTTTATTCAGCATTCCGACATTATTACCTGCGAGGTCTCTAAGCCAAGTTACCATTTTGTTTTGCATTCGTTTAACACGAGATTAACGAGACTATTCTTCAGCATAGGCTTGCTTTGCAGTAACGCATCTTCCCGCACGGCTAAGGAACGCCTCCCAGAATATTAGAAGTAGTTTTCAAAATTTCAATTGCCCCTTATACCGGGCAGATACATCCATTTAAAGAAGACGTTACCCCTCCTTTTGCCTTATACCGGACAGACGCGTTCATCTAAAGAAGGCATTATCAACTCCTTTCGCCTTATAACGGGCAGATGCATCCATTTAAAGAAGACGTTAACCATCCCTGCGCCTTATACCGGACAGACGCATTCTTTTAGAGAAGGCCTTATCAACTCCTTTCGCCTTATACCGAGCAGATGTAATCATTTAAAGAAGGCGTTACCCCTGTCTTCGTCTTATACCGGGCAGATGCATTCTTTAAAAAAAGGCATTATCAACTCCTTTCGCCTTATACCGGGCAGACGCGTTCATTTAAAGAAGGCATTACCAACTCCTTTCGCCTTATACCGGGTAGATGCATCCATTTAGAGAAGACATTATCAACTCCTTTCGCCTTATACCGGGCAGACGCATTATTTTAAAGAAGGCATTACCAACTCCTTTCGCAGATGCATCCATTTAAAGAAGGCGTTACCCCTCCCTTTGCCTTATACCTATATACTCCTTTTAAAGAAGGCATTATCAACTCCTTTCGTCTTATACCGGGCAGAAGCATCCATTTAAAGAAGACGTTACCCTTCCCTTCGCCTTATACCGGGAAGACGTGTTCTTTGAAAGAAAACATTAGCAACTCCTTTCGCCTTATAACGGGCGGTAGATACGGTCGAGTCGAACCCGTACCCGATGGGTTCGGGTTTGAAAAATTACTACAATATCGGGTTCGAGTCGGGTACGGGTTTGAGAAATAAAATACTGCAAATTATTTTATTCAGTTTTGTTAATTATGAGGCTAGTTTGTTGTTTGGGCTTACATTTTTTTCTTTTCAATTTTAAGAGAACCAGAAAATATCTATTTTGAATTTTTCGGGGAAAAATTGTGTGCGGGCTAAAATAATTAGATTTTTTTCGGGAACGGGTAGGGTTCGGATTTGCATTAAATGCAAAAAAAAAATTGCCCGGATTTCATGTAATCAAGCAGAAATCGGTAATTATTTGAATGATAATTATTCTAACTGAATTCCGCCAAATGGCATTCCGCGGAATGACTTTCGGTGAAAAGGTACATTCCGCGAAATGTCTTTCGGAAAAAAGGTGCATTCCGCGAAATGTGTTTCGGTGAGTTGATACATTCCGTGAAATGTCGTACCGCGAAAAAAAAATCCGCGAAATGGTTTTCGGCGAAATACAGGGGTTAGACAAAAAGGTTGAGATAGGTAAAATTATGTCAAAATTCAAACCAACATAACTTTGCGTATAATAATCCGATTTTGATAAAACCAGGGCCATCAGAAGCGGACACTCTTCTAGTTTACTGTCCCTCTGCAAAATCTTAGATTGGTCATTGGCCACCGGAGATGTTCCAGGTTTTCCGAGAGGATGTTCAAGATGCATTTTTTCCACTGCTTATCATTTTATGTGACATTTACTTTCATCATGTTTTATTCTTTCTCCAAAAACTAGAACTAATATGCCGACCAATGGTGGCTGTAGATCGAGAATTCATCTAAACTACGCAGAGATATGGCCATTTCCGTAAAAACGGTACCGGGAACATGATGAAATGATAACAGATCGGAATAATGCAAATATGAGTATCTGACTTCATGGCTTTGCGAGACGATGACTACAGAAACATTTCCAGAATGATAGTGTCCGCTGCCACCCTTACAGCAGGTTGCCAAGGGCCTTCCAGGAGGGGCAGGTTTTGGCGCCTTCTGGAACCATGCACATATGGGTGCTAAAATTCATGTTTTCCCAAGATGATGAATGTAGGATCTTTATTAAAGATTCATGTTGAGGACTGTAAGATTCTCTGGTCAATTTGTAACAGGTTCCGGGTGTTCTGCGAAAGTGACATTTGTTAAGGGAGAATGGCCAATCCCGCACCGTTTTCAAGAAAATGGTCATATCTCTGCGTGCTTCTAACGGATTTTCGATCTGCAGCCAGAATTGGTCAGAATATTAGTTCAAGTTTCTGGGGAAAGTATAAAACATGATGCCAGTAAACGTCATATGAAATGACAAGCAGAAGAAAAAATGAATTTTTAACATACCCTCGGAAAACCCGGAACATCTCCGATGGCCAAGCGCCGATGGGGACAGTATATTAGAAGAGTTTCCGCGTCCGATGGTCCCAGTTTAATCAAAATCGGATCATTCTACGCAAAGTTATGATGATTTGAACATCGACAAATTTTTGCCTATCTCAACCTTTTTGTCTAACCCCTGTAGTATACAACCGCACATACATACTAGAGTGAGGCGCAGTTGTATGAAAAAAACGCAAACTTTATCCAATCAAGTAAGATAAAGGTTTTTCTTAATCATGTTGGGACCCTAATCAACTGTTCAAAATTTGGGCTCAAATGGTTGCTTTCTGAATCGTGTTTTAAATTTATATGGAAAAAGGTATTTTTTTTTAATTTTAGCTCTTAGCGGCTTCAATTTATCGTCAATCACGTGACTCAATATGTTAGCATATAGTCTGAAAAATGCCGAAAGATTTTGTCAAAGAAGGTACGTAGCTGGAAGGTCTACAAAAAATGTTATACTTCGAAGCCAAGTACCACTTGGTTTACTATGAACTGAAAGCTCCAGAAGTAAAAATGCAAAAATAGGGTTTCCTACCCCATTCCCGGCCTAATTGATATTTATAACAAGAATGCAACTTTTTCTAAATTGTGTGGGCCGTGTGATACTGCCATAGGGTTTACTTCTGCTTTTAGAATAGCTATTCTTGCTAAACATCGTTTGAAAAAGTTTTTATTTGATTTAAATAAATGAGGTGCAGAACTAATATCAATCACAGTGATTGCTTTCCGCATACCTCAAGTCACTTCGGCATACGCAATATTTTACTCAATCTCTTAAATTATAAATTATAAATACTTCAAGGGCCGAAAATCTGTTTAATGAAAATACAATTAAAAAGAATTATAAATAACATGACTCTAGTATACATATTACCTTATATTTACACACTGGTGCATTCTTATCGAGGAAGGCATAATCAGTTCTGTAAATATTATTGGAATTTCTTTCTCCAAATGTTGCTTTATTTATTATTCAAATAAACACCACACACATCCAAATTAGCATTAATTTTAGTTATTGCGTGAATGTAAAACAATTTAGCAAATTTACTTTATTTTGACTTCGAATCAGTAAAATTACCATTTGCCATTTTTCACTAATCACACTGTTCTTATACCAACCGCCCAAATCAACGATGCACTGCTCGACCGATAAGCGCACCCGATTTGGATATAAACCAACGCAAAGGATCGAAAGGCACCTCCGTTCTAACCGTAGTCGTTGCACTCGGCGCATTATCTACTGATCCGTTGTTTGATACAGTTGTATCCTTATCGGCCATCGGAATAGGTCCTCCAAAGCACAACAGTGCCGTACTGCAAATTATCACGAACAAAATTAGTAGCTTTGTCGACATGGTGCTGCAGCAGAATGTCCTAATATATGTAACTCATAGAATGAACTGATCGCTGCACCGAAATGGACGTCATAGAAGAGATAATGCTCGATGTTGGTAAATACAAACGTAGAATAGAGTGCTTGTGTTATCAGCTTGTAAGATGTTCGGAAAATGTGAATCTGTATGTATTTGAAAAAAAACGAGAGATGTTCACTGCGCTAGAACAATGTTTCCAAATCTTCATCAAAGCCACATCGGTACGGCAGGTATCCAAAAATGGGAATGTCTCATTCGATGTAAAATAAATATTTAGTCGTTGGTTAGCCCAAGTACCCAAAGTGCCTTTTCACGTGGTTTGGTTAGGGCCATTGCGTCTTATGAATTATAGCATTGATCCTACGAAAAAATCCACACAAATATCTCAGAAAGATTAGGTGGAAGATATCTAAAATCAGTAAAATAGAGTGTTTGTCAGTGAAAACCAATGGATTCATTTTTTTCTTATAACAACTCGTATTTGAATAACTGGTATTGAATTGTGACGAAAATTCTAAATAGCTTTGAGAATAGGTCGTATGTGCAAAAGAGAGTCTCTCTTTGCTTGCGCTCTCTTTCGCTAATAGATAAGCTAATTTAGCATGTTTTGCTATATTTCCACTTCTGCACGCTAAACATAGCTGTTGTCTTTAAATCTGCCAAGAAATCCGAAGTAAATTTTAGTATAGTTCTACAATAATCGAAGGAGAATGAAAGTCAAGAGATACTCTTTTTTGCAATACGACCTATTCTCAAAGCAATCTAGAATAAGGCGGAAATGTACAATCAGAAATGAAAGAAATCCTCGATAGTATAGAATCTATACTATTTCTTGATTAATGAAATTTATTCATTGTTTAGTATAACATGTATACCACCAGAAAATAAAAATTAAACTAACGCCGATTTAAGCAAAAGTATTTGCTTGGATGTATTCGGTGTTGGCAGTTTGCTTTCAGTTCGTGAAAAAAGAGATGCAAGACCAGAAATCTTAGATTTAAACCTTTTTTTCGTCCACAAATAATGAATTATATCGGGGAAAACATAAATAAAGCGAAAGGTAAGTTTTTTTAACTATCATTTATTTGGAAGGCTCATTTGCCGTTAAGCGTTACGGAGCCGAAGTCATGTTTTAGAGTACAGTTTTCGGTAATTCTTATACAATAATGTTAGTTTTAAGGAACCGAAAGACTCGCGGTTTGGTCGAGGTTAGGGAATACAATTATACAATAGGAAAGGAAGGGAATTTAGGGTGCTTAATTAATTACAATGCTGATGTTTACACAGTTGAAATCCTTGGCAATGTTTCAAATCTGTAACGAGACAAACTTTTTTTTGGGAGACAACGATGAGAGGAAGACATACGGGAGGGATTAACGACAGATATTGAGATGTACAACAAGAGGAAGAAATTCTTAAGGAAATACGACAGCAAAGGGATGGATGGACGACGATTATAATCTAACATCAGCAACTTTCAAAAATTGGTGGACAAGGGACATGTATTCGAGATCAAGACCTGCCAACACTTCCCTAATAGGCTTTGGTTGCTTTCCTCGGACCCGAAGATGTTCAGTTAGCGCGGATCTGGGGCCACGATGCTCCTCGCACGCCCACACGACATGGTCAATATCTGTGCGTGCCTAAATTCCAACGAAAAGGAATCACTCTGGGCCAACACTATTTATGTACGTCTTGTCTGCTTGACGTTTAGAAACTGATTGAGGTAAGGCAACACATAGATTGCTTGGATGATTATGGAGAGTCTCACGGTGAGTGTTCCTTCAAGTTATTTAATCACTCATTCTGAGCTAGTACCACACATCCACCTTCCTCTCGAAAAAAAAGGTGTACGTCACGGTTACAATATGATATTCATGTAAAATTATTTCCTTTTTTTTGTGATTCAAAAAACAATTTAATCAAATAAGCATACGTCTCGCACACCATTCATGGTTGATCTTCGTTGGATTGCTGATTAATGATTTATCAATGTCTCAAGGTATACACACTTTCGTGAATTTACCTGTCCACGGTAACATTCTCGCTAACAAAAGAGAAACCTAACCAACTTTTAGTTTTCTTGGAGAATGTACCGCTAAAAATTGCATTAGGCAGATATCTACTTGGTAAAACTGGTATAACGCTCCGTTCTATTTTCTGCAGATTTGAACCACGATTGAATCACGAGATTCAAATATTTTCCAATTGTTTTGGTGTATGAATGCGTCATTTTATCTACGGATCAATCCATTTTGCAATTACGGCGCCTTTCTTGGCGCCAACATGATGATTTTATTTAATTGAAAATTTGAAAAACATGAATAGAACACTGCTGGGGAAACCAGCGAGTTTGTTCTATTTGGCTCCAGATTTAAACTAGAATAGTGGTCAATTTGGAATGAAACTGAATCCTCCATTTCACTCTTGGATGCTATTAGCATTTCTACTGTTAATTGAAACTTTCTATGCCCGCCATCGAACAAGTATGTAATCTTGTGTGGCAAGTACAATGGATACACTACACCCAGAGTCGAGAATGATTCCCACTCGAAAACATCCTAGACCGAATCGAACTCGCCATCTCCGTATTGGCACTCCTACGCCTTTGTTCGCAAGGCAACTGGAGACCACGTAGGTATTGTATCTAACTAATGAAGTTGATCGGTAAAACAAAAACTCAACCAGAGATCGTAATTTCACTCATTCTCCGAGCGAGAGATGCTCCTCACCACTGCGATAAATTGTTGCTCGTTTCTCACTCCTTTCTTCCTCTCCGTACCATCACCAATTGCAATTAGAGTAGCCTTTATGGAACAATCAACTCTTCATCACCGTTTTGTTGATATTTTAGGTTCGAATTTCGTTGCGGTCATTTTTTTGTAATTGCCTACCGAAAATTTCTGAATAGTGAGTGAGGCGTTAAAGTGGTGAAACGAAAAAAATTCATCAAGTAGGCACGATTCTCGCTTATCTTCTAGGTTCGCTCTAGAAAAAGAGGGGGAGAAAAAATCATCACAACTCGAAAACAGATTCTCCTCCGACCCGAAAATCGCTGGATTTCGCCTCGTGGAAACGAAAAGTACAAACCCTGCTCATAACACAATAATTCGCATACGACGCATCTACCTTACCATGGTGTACTTAGTAATTTTCTAACTTTTCGAAAAAAAACGACAAGCTTAATCGATTTTGTAAATTTCCATCTGTTGGATGCTGAGATCAAATTTATTCAAAGACGGACAACCTATCAGGGCCTCCGGGTGTAAGTTCCTCACGGAGGTATGCGGCCTCCTGTCATTCCAGGGTTGTTAGTCCTTCCCCAGTGACCAGGCTACCCGGCACCATAACCAGGGTTGTAAGTCCTCTGCTCCTGAACTATCAAACAAGGTCAGCTGGAGGGCTTTCCTTACTGACTTCATAACATCGTTCCTCATATAACCCAACCGACCAACCCCTGCGTAGTAGCAAACTGGCGCTCTCAAGTGGGCCTACAATAATTCATCTTTTGTTGGGCTGCGATCTGACGTTCTGATCATTTTTTTTTTCGGAACCCTCCGCTCCGAACAGTTTTTTTTCCTGAAATCCTTCGCTCTGAAAAGTTTACATCTTATTTTCCATTCTGGCCGTGGTTCATTTTCCCGTGACACAAGCTTCATCTTTCTTTTCTCAATCTAGCAACCTTATTTTCGCAGTGTTCTCTTCTGCTCTCCACATTCTCTCCTTTTTTGAGTTCTTCCTCTTTTGATATGTATCTGTTGAGACTTTTCCATATAGGTTCTTTGACGAAAATTTGATCCAACTATCACGCCCTAGACTACTGTAATGCGTTTATAACACGATTACAATAAAACTACGGAAGTCTGGACATGTGGATTGTGCTGTTTTTATCTTTATTCATGTGTTTTCTTATTGTCCAATGGACAACTACATCCAAAAAGCTCACAATACGCTATCGCTACTTTATCTACGAAGAGTGCTGCTGAAGTCCTGCCTTGTTCAAAATTGCCAGTTAGTATCCCATTTGGGACTGCCCTTATTAGTCCAAATCTTCATGATCCTCATCTCCAGTCATTGACTTTTCTCAGTCTGCAATTCAATTGCCCATCTGTATCAAACGCAATTCCTTCATTTTTCTTATGGAACAATAAACAGTCAATTAGCAAATAAAACATGAACATGTTGTTTCCACTTTTGCTCATTTTCTCTTTATTGAGGTTTGTGCTTCGAGTTTCGATATTCAGACAACATGCTAAACAAACGTATGAAGCCGCTCGGTTTTATTACGCAGCGGATTGTGCACGACAATGAGACTAGTTGTACTGTATACAGTTCTACATTTACGTCCGCTGTTCCTTTTCCTATCAACTATCAACCAGCTATGAAAACGTCTTATCATCCCGCTGCAAGCGTAGTGGTATTGATAGGCTTCAAGTGCGGTGCTATTAATTCACTGTGATTGTATACGTTCACTGTAAGCAATGATATCGACCCAAATTTACCAGCTATAAGTGCGGTCTTAATCAATCGGCTCTCAGCATGGTCCTAATCGACCCTCTCTCAGCGCGGCCGTAATCGATCCGCTATGAGCGCGGTCCTATCGAACCGTTATCAGCGCGGTCCTAATCGACCCGCTCTCATCGTAGTCGATTTGCAATGAGCGCGGTCCTATCGATCCGCTATAGGCATGAGAGCAATACGTAACTTCTAG